>NW_007787951.1:0-2402 GCF_000696425.1 Galeopterus variegatus
CTCCAAAAAAAAAAAAAAAAAAAAATATATATATATATATATATATATATAATACTTAACATCTCTGAGCCTCAGTTTCTTCTCCCATAAAATGTTAATATACTATTTCACAGGATCATTGCAAAGTTATAATGAAAGAAACTATGTGAAAATACTTGGTAAACTGTAAAGTGATATAACATATCTTATTAATTCTAGTTAAAATTAGGTCTGTACTGGGCTGGCCCGGTGGCGCACTTGGTAGAGTGCAGCACTTGGGAGTGCGGCGGCACTCCCGCCAAGGGTTTGGATCCCATATAGAGACCGGTCCGCTCACTGGTTAAGCGCAGTGCGGGCGTGACACTGAGGGTTGCGATCCTGTTGCCAGTCACGAAAAGAAGACAAAAAGGAAAAAAAAAAAATTAGGTCTGTACTTGAGGCTCCCCAAATATGGCCAGTGTTTTCATTCTTCCATGCTTTTATGCATATTGTACTTTATGAATGCCTGCCCATCTGTCCCTGTTAAACTTTCATTCGCTTCCTTTATCCATATAACCTGCATCTTCCAGACCCCCCAGCCTGCTGTTTCAAAATAAGTCCACACTTCCTTTTTAAATCCAAATCTGGACAAAGCCTTCACCTAGTGAGGTTTGGTGCAAAATCTGTCTTTTGCTAGATTTTCCCATGCAGGGATCCCAAAGGATCACACTTACTGCCTCATAAATCAGCTCCCCTTACCATTTACCTACTGCCACCACCAAGAGCTCAGATACCCCTCCAGGCTGGACTCTGCCACCATAGGCCACAGTCAGCCCTTGGGGCCTGTGGCTGGGTGAAGGCTTGGTGCTGCTGAGAGTCTCTGGAATGCTAGTGATCCTACACAGATGCTTCTTCTTTTGGTGTCCACTCAGCCCGGGGGGCAGTACTCACAGCAAAACTGCCTGGGCTCCAAGGGCACAGTGCTGGGCATTCTCTCTTCCAGGTGACATTCACTATCATTCCCCAAGGCCAGTCCATGGTGCCAGGCGCCTGAGCCAGAGGGGCTCCAGCATCATTTCCTTCCCCTGGTGTAGGCCTTGGGACTAAGTCCAGGTCATTAGTCCAGATCCTCTCTTTTACGTTGAATGTGTAACAGATCAATCAGTATCTCTGTGCAAAATTCAAAAATGAACCTGTTCCCTGAACTAGTTCCCTATTGCACACTCCCTATTATTTTACCTGAATGAATGAAACCTGATCCATTTCTGACATGACTTGGGTACACTACCTAGGCCAGGTTTGACCAGGCTGGCACCCATGATGCCAAACCCCTGGGCAGCTCATATGCTAGGAATTGCCAGCACACTCTGGGACATCGCCAGTGGCTGGGTCAGGAATCTGGCTAGCCTCTGCCTCTCCTCGTACTGTGTAGACACTCACTATAGCAAGTGAAGTCCAACTCTGGCTCAGCCAACAATGAACTGTTGGAGGATGAGGGTTCAGAGCTTGTCCTTTAGAACTATCTTCAGCTATTTGCTTCTCCAAATAGGCGCTCTCGTAGCTAGACTTAAGAAAGGAAACCTTTTTTGGCCACAGTTATGTGCTGAATTGTTTCCTCCAAAAAATTCATTTGTGAAGTTCTAACCCCCAGTACCTCAGAATATGACTGTATTAAGAGATAGAGTCTTTAAAGAGGCAATTAAGGTTAAATGAGGTCATTAGGGTGCACCGTAATTCAATACAACTGGTATTCTTTTACGAAGAGGACATTTGGACACAGGTGTGCACAGAGTGAAGACCACATGAAGACACAGGGAGAAGACAGACACCTACAAGCCAACAAAAGAGGCCCGGAACAGATCTTTCCCTCATAGCACTCAAAAGAAACCAACCCTGTTGACACTTTGATCTCAGAATTCTAACCTTCAGAATTAGGAGAAAACAAAATCCTGTTGTTTAAATCATGCAATCTGTAGAACTGGGTTACAGCAGCCCTAGAGCTATGGTTTAAATGTTTGTCCCCAAAGTCATGTTGAAACTCAATCTCCAATGCAACAGTATTAAGAAGTGGGGCCTTAAGAGGTGACTAGTAGAGCCCTCACTAATCCATTTTCCACTCGTGGATTAATGGATTAATGGGTTGTCACAGGAGTGGGTTAGTTATAGCAAAAGTGGGTCTGTTAGAAAAGCCAGTTTGGCTCTTGCTCTTGCCCTCTCGCTATGTAACTCCCTGCGCCACCTTGGGACTCTGTAGAATCCCCACCAGCAGGAAGGTCCCCACCAGCAGGAAGGTCCCCCCCAGGTGCAGCCCCTTGACCTTAGACTTCCCAGCCTCTAGAACTGTAAGAAATAAATTTCCTTTCCTTATAAATTACCTAGTCTAGTGTATTATATAATAGTAACAGAAAACAGACTAAGACACCTAGCAAACTAATGCAACCTCT
>NW_007787952.1:0-969 GCF_000696425.1 Galeopterus variegatus
TAGCCTCTCACCCTAACTGTGCCAGGAAGTGTAAGAGCAGAAGGGGAACAGAGGAAGGGAGGAAAGTCCTTCAACCAACACGGTTTCATTGAGCTTCTGCACTGTGCATGGGACAGCATCGTGCAAATGCCTGTGGGATTTAAAAAGAAAACACAATCCCGGTCCTTGTCCTCAGGAAACTTATGATTATTGAGGAGAACCAAGACTTTCACATAAGTAAATTAGACAAGACAGCACTGGGGAACAAAACCAGGCTTTGCATAAGTCAAGTCTGTGTGTCATAGTGAGCAGCTGGGGGAACAAGGAGGGGGCGAAGGCGAGGGTTACCACCGATGGGGTACGGTTTGCTAGGGCTGCCATAACAAAGTACCTTAAACAGCAGAAATTCATTGTCTTTAGAGTTCTGGAGAATTGATGTAGGAAACGAGATGAGAGCTGTGAGGGATCTGCTCCAGACCTCTCTCCTTGGCTGTAGATGCCCATCTTCTCCGTTCTTCACACGATCTTCCCTCTATGCATGTCTGTCTCTGTGTCCAAATTTCCCCTTTCTATAAGGACACCAGTGTAAGGACATCCTGATGACTTCATTACGTCTGTAAAGACCCTATCGTCAAATTCAATCACATTCTGGACTACAGGTGGCTAGGATTTCAACACATCTTTTTTAGAGAGACACAATTAAACCCCTAACAGGTGGCTCTGGGGAGGAAAGAAGACTTGAAGAGGACAGTTTACCACCTATAAGGCAGGTTCCCAGGCACAGGTGGACATGGGGAGGCTCTGCACTATGTGGTTACTGCATGATTTTTCAAGGACATCCTTCCAGTATGTGGAACCATTGGAAACATCTTCAGCTTCTCACACATGCCCTAAGCATAGAGTGACAGAATCCTGGCCCTGGGGACACTGTGCTCACCATGGACACGAGAAGCCAGGCCCTCACACTTTCCTCCCATAGGGAATCTGCTA
>NW_007787952.1:1942-2402 GCF_000696425.1 Galeopterus variegatus
GTGTAGTTACTGCATGATTTTTCAAGGACATCCTTCCAGTATGTGGAACCATTGGAAACATCTTCAGCTTCTCACACATGCCCTAAGCATAGAGTGACAGAATCCTGGCCCTGGGGACACTGTGCTCACCATGGACACGAGAAGCCAGGCCCTCAAACTTTCCTACCATATGGAAGCTGCTAGGCTCCACACGAGGGCCAAAGTGGAGGCTGGTTCAGAGGGCAGGGACCAGCCAGAGTAGGGCAAGGGGGAGGGAGGACCTTTTCCCCTGACCCCACCCCACACACGTACAATGGACAAGTCACATATTGAAATCCTAATCCCCAAGGTGACGGTATTAGGAGGTAGGACCTTTGTGTAATTAGGTCATACAGGCATGGCCCTCATGACTGGCATTAGTGCCCTTATAAAAGTGACCCCAGAGAGCTAGCTAGCCCCTTCTATCATGTGATGACACAGC
>NW_007787953.1:0-2402 GCF_000696425.1 Galeopterus variegatus
CAAACCAGGCAAAATCCCTGCCCTCACGGAACTTACATAGTAGTGGAATAAATGTAGCTAAGTATTATTTTAAAGTCATCAAATTGTCAGTTAAGTGTTGCCTGGAGGTGCTTGCAAGATGAAGAGTGTGGGGGAAGAAGACAACTGACTTCTTTCACTATACCAGTCCCTCCCAAGCATCGTACATGCCAAACAAAACAAGTTGTCAGTTCTTAATCTGAGCCTTCATGTCTACCAAGGCTCCACGAGATAGACCTTGTCCTTCTTGTTTACAGCTGCAGTGGCCACACCATCTACCTGAGGTCCCTCTTTATGGGGAATCACTCCGTTTTGTACTGGATCCAGCTCATACTGTCTCAATAAGGCCAATTGTGTGCACCCCTTTTCAATTCCATGTTTAGTGACATCGTGTTAGTAGCTTGGAGTTAGCCATGGTGGGAGTATCTGTACCATAGAAATCAGCCACAGATCAGGGCCTTTGCTTGTTTGCTTGCTTGTTTAAAAGTTGGTTTATCAGAACACTACTATAACCACCCCTCCCTTGGGTGCCAGAAATTCTGCTTGTTTGGGCAGGATGTTTGGGTAGGATGACACCATCCTCTCCAACCCAACATATTACCTGAGTCTGGCCAATCAAAGTGCTCCATCCTCCTGGCCATATCAATTGGTACAGGGATACTTGCATGACCCACAATAGGCCAATCAAAGCCTTCTTCAAGAGGTTTTTTTTCTTTTTTTTACTTTTATATTTATATATGTTTTCTTTTATAAATTGACAAATAAAAATTGCATATATTTATTGTGTACAACATGTTGTCTGAAATGTATACATTGTGGAATGGCTAAATCAAGCTAATTAACATATGCATTACCTCATATTATTTTTGTGGTGGGAACACTTAAAATCTACTCTCTTAGCAGTGTTCAAGAACACAATACATTGTTGTTAACTATAGTCACTACGTTTGTACAATAGATATCTTGAATTTATTCCTCCTAACTGAAATTTTGCTTCAACAAAATTTTTGATCAACATTTCCCCAGCTCTCCCCGCACCCTATCACTGGTAACCACCATTCTACTCTCTGCTTCTATGAATTCAATATTTTTAGAATCCACATATAGGTGAGATTATGCAATAATTGTCTTTCTGTGCCCAGCTTATTTCACTTAGCATAGTGTTCTCCAGGTTCATCTATATTGTCACAGAAAGCAGGATCTCCTTTTTTCATGGCTGAGTAATATTCCATTGTGTATATATACCACATTTTCTTTAACCATTCATTCACTGATGGATGGTTAGGTTGATTCCATATCTTGGCTACTGTTGCAATGAACATGGGAGTGCACGTGTTGCAATAGTGTTGCAATGAACATGGGAGTGCATGTGTCTCTTTGACATACTGATTTCATTTCCTTTGTTTCCCAAGATTTTAGTCAGAGCTATTAGTAAAAATGTTCTTCTCCTCTGGCACCAGCAAGAGTAAGGATCATGTAAGCCTAGAGTTGACATTTTTCCCACTCTCTTCTCAGCCAGCCAGATAACAAAGCCAACACAGAAGAGAGCAGAATGAGAGATGTACAGAATACAGAGCCCTGATATTGTTGTGCACCTACTACACTCATAGGTAGGAGAAGCCAGAGTGCTAGTAAGTTAACACACATAGGGGCAATCCTAAATCAATGGCCAACAGGAACCGGATATGCCTGAAGCCACTCACTCTTAGACTTTTCAGTGATATAACTCACATACATTACTTTTTTATTTTTTTCTGCTAAAGCTGAGTTGGAATTTTATCACTTGCAACTGAAAGAATCCTAATTACAATTATTGTCGTTTCTCATATCCTCCCCCTCTGTAAACTGGTTTAGCTCTTAAGCTGAGAGTAGTGGATGATGTCAGTGTCCTGCCCATATCCCCTTGGCACTCACTGTCCCCATAGAGCCTGATGCATTCTTACTATAAGCAAATGAGATACTCTCAGCCCATAGGTGGGAGAGGCCAGAGTGCTAGTAAGTTATCACATATAGGGACAACCCTAAACAAATGACCAACAGGAGATGGTGAATAAATGTCCCAGCTTCCTTGCCCATCAGGTGGGACTTTATGACATGTTCCACACCATCTACCTGAGGTCCCCAGCAGGATTGAGTCCCGGTTGCCCACAGTGGTAACCTGTTTTGACACTCTGAATTGGTTTCATTCTCTTCCCTGTCTCTCTTCTCCACTCCCTGAAGATGCTCCCTGGAATTACCTCTCAAATAAACTACTTGCATCCAAATCCCTGTAACAGAGTCTGCTTCTGGGGCAATACAACCTAGATAAATAGTTGCCAAAAACATTAAATAAACATGACAAATGATTACTACAACCAAAACCATTTTGTTCTTCCCCTTTTAAT
>NW_007787954.1:0-2402 GCF_000696425.1 Galeopterus variegatus
CCTTTTTGACTCACCTTAGAAACAAAAATAAGATGATGCTTACATAAAAACAAGTAGAAATGGATGGTTTGTTGTAAAGGAGTGAACGGCATGGTAAGGACCCTCGGGTTGGGGGCCAGGTCTCGCCTGCAGTTCAGTGCTGTCAGGATGCAGGGCTCTGTGGATCAGAAAAGTAATTAAATTTCTTTTCCTGGGAGTGCAAAATTGATCACCGAAATAGCTTCATCTCTTCATGGCATGTATCAAAAACGCTTGTTTACAGACAGCCAGCGGGCTGCTAATTACCTCCTGACACTCTGCGACGATGCTCACTCATTCCCCACGCTGCTCCTGGCAGCCGTGAAGTGTTTACCTGTCACCCTGACTTGCCAAGCAGCAATTTCCACGGCTGGGGCCTCCGACGCTGCTCCCCTTTGAATGACAAGGATCAGGCTGTTCCTCACGCCGGGCAGCCTGACCCTCGCCCAGCCTAGTCCATTTTTGCAGTAGTCCCTTCAGCTAATGAATGCTGTGTTCATTGGGCTGCAGGTTCCAAATAACTGCTGTGTGATGGCAGATCACAGACCTCGGCAGCTCATTACGGGAGGAAAAAGAGCTTAGGAACTGAGGGAAGCTCACACTAAGGAACTCAGTTTTATTTTAATTGACACATGAGAACTACTGATCCACAAACTCTATTTTTTTCAATTTAAGATTATAATTATCCACTCAGTCGATTTATAACCTCATGGACTTTACCTTCTTGCCTCCCTTTCTGTTGTAGTGGATCTCAGAAGGAGTGATTGAGGTGCAAAGGTGACCTTCAGCGATCCCACCTGTTTCTTGGCTCAGTGACGGATGTAGAGGGAGCTTGTGTGTACCACGTGCCGACCCTGAGCCAAACTTTGGGCGGCACTGTGGGTCTGAGGTCAGCTTCCCGGCTGCATAATACGATGGGTGGGTATCTAGGTCCTTTAGAAATAACGTCTCCCACTTTCACTCACATTTCACTAAATATCACATCAAATGTATCCTGGGCCAGAGCTTGAGAATTTTAGAACTTACGTGTTCTCTTCTTCCATCTTAGTTTATTACTCATATAAGAAATATTTATTGAGCACCTCCTATGGGACGGGCAGTGTTTCCAACCCTGGAGTTGCAGCAGAGAACAAGGCCCTGCCCTCAGGGAGCTCACAATCTAGGGCAGAAGACAGGCAACAAGCAGCAACCAGGCAGACCTGAGTATGTCAGGAAGGGGCCCGTGCTATGAAGTAAACAAAGCACATTGTAGGCACAGAAGAGCTCATGGACAGGGAGCATGTTCTTGAACATTGTCACACACCAGGAGTGAGAGTAGTGTTCTGGAAAGAGCAGGCAGAACACTCCAAAGGATTTAACTGAAAGTCATTTGACAAAGGGATCCTTACGGATGTGTGAACTGGGCTGAGGGCCCACAGGGATGCTGAGGTCTCCGGTGACTTGCCACAGGGGGAGCCATTACTTCCCTGGACCTGCGGGGGCTGGGAGAGAATGGAACTGACAGGCCGGCCGGGGGCCTGCTCTGGGGAAAAGAGAACCTGGAGGCTCCACGTGCTGAGGCCGAGAGCCAGAGTCCAAGCAAAAGCTCACATGCCACAGGTCTATGTATGTCCAAGTGACATGTCAAGCTAATGAACTGTTAGAATTTGTTCTATGCTCTTACCTTGATAAGTACATCTTCATAATATGTATATATAAAGTAAAAATATGTATATATAAAGTTATAGTTGTATATGTCTGAAAGTCAACAAAATACCAGACAGCTGAATTCTTACTATTACGAGTCTCTGGGTATTCTGCAGATAGGCTAGCGATATTTGGATGGATAATAAAACACCTGCACAATCCATACCTTTCTACAAATTTAATACATAAGATGTATTTTGTAAGACTTAATTTCATCAAGGTCACAAATTACGTTTTAAAATCAAGCCTTTTAATGTGATTTATATTCTGTTGACAATGGTGCCAGATTAGACATTGCTTGAGTTACACTGTAATTCAGCAGTGCTTAAATTAAGTTGCAATTCTTAAGTTTCCTTATTAAGTTCAATGTAGAGAAATACATTGGAATTGGCAATAAAATTCTTAAGTAATACTTAAATTAAGAAAAAATAATAAATTTAACATATTATATTTTAAAACTATAATGGGTTCTCATATGGTAGATTATTATCCTTAAGAAATTCAGAATATATGTTTATAATATAAATCATTCCCCACTTATTAAACAATTTCACTTCTCTTAAAGCACTATCTAGATATATATGGTATTAGTTTTTCCTTTCTCTTTCAAATTTTTCAATGCTGGAATTTTATTAAGAAAACCAAAAATAATACTATAGTGTTGGATTTGCTCAATTCTCTTTTTTTTTTTTTTTTTG
>NW_007787955.1:0-2401 GCF_000696425.1 Galeopterus variegatus
AAATTTTTAAATGTTGACCAAATATGAAATTAGCCATAGCTTAAAATATATGTGTCTCTTAACTGTGTTCTTTTATTCCTTGAAACCCGCAGCTGGTCATCAATGCTGCCTTGGGATTTGACACATTTGTTGTCATGAGACATGGCCTGAAGAAACCAAAGCAGCAGGGAGCTGGGGATTTGTGTCCAAGCCACCCTGTGACATCTGCAGACCTCCTGGGCTCTTCGCTTTTTGCCAATATCCCTGGTTACAAACTCGGCTGCTATTTCTGCAATGATGTGGTGGCCCCAGGAGATGTAAGTGGATTTCTTTGTGGTTCCAAATGTTTCCCGTGACCATCTTGTGCACTGAGGTAGATGCCCAGAGACCCAGCTCTTTTTATTTATGATGATTTAAACATTGTCTTTTAACAAAGAGAAGAATTCTCTAATTTGGGGGAGATGGCATTATCCCAGTATGAGCCGTGATTGGTATCATCAACTGTACAGCTGTTCCTTGTTCACCAGTATAAATGCAGCTACAGACCATGTCAGTGGAAAGCTCAGTGAGGAAGCTGCAGCATATACTGGTCCCTGTTAGTACTTGGCATTGTCTCCTGTGCTTATCGTAGTAAAGAGGGCATTATTAATGAGGATTCTAAAGACCCAGATGCAAGTTCAGGCCTTGACACTGCCTCATAGGTAATTCTGAATAAGTCTCTTAGGCTACAAAATGGGAGTCGGGTGTAGACTGGTCAGATTTAGAAAGTAAAAATACAGTATGACTCTTAGTGGTAGATTTAAAAAAATTTAAAAAGTAAGAAAAATACAAGATTCACAGCCAACTTTGAATTTCTGGTAAATAATGAATAATTTTTAGCATATCTCATGGAATATTTAAGATCTACTTATACTAAAAATTATATGCTGTTTATCTAAAATTGAAATGTAACTGCACATCTTGTATTTTATCTGGCAACACCAGTAGGAGAGGGAAGAATACTTGCCCTGTCAACTCACAGTGTACAGTGGGTCCAGTGTGAAAGTGCTTTGAACAGCCTGCACCACACTGTACAAATGTAACATTTGACAGCTTTAATGACACCACCTAAGTCAGTCTGTAGGAATAGTCTTTTATCAGAACAGGTAATAATTTCCAGTGAAGCAAAAGAGATGTTTTCTCTATGATCCCCTCTATTTTCCTCTTGTTTCTTAATAACTCATTCCTCTTTTGGACGACTGGATTTTATGTCCTTCAAAAATAAGGAAAAGAAGATAACCGTTCCCTTATGTGAAGAAGGATGGCATTATGATCTTCATTATGGTGCTATAATACACAGCTGGTCTTGTTATTTAGTTATTTCCAACAAGTAGGATCAAGGGTCCATTGCAGTAAAGTCACATCTGTTCATAAGGTGAAATTTTCCTAGAGTCAAAATTATCCCTAATGACCTCTTAATTTGTTCAGAGTTCAAAGGTTAGAATTTCTTTGGTTGAAGGCTTGTGTCTGGAGACATGTTATAACAAAAATACTTGTATTTAAGCCCTAAGATCATCCTCAGGATGATGGACGTCCATGTTGTAAGAGGCACATAGGAACCGAGGCCTGCAATAATGGCAAATTATTGATCCTATCTCATAGTCACTCTGAGGCACTAACAGAATGGCAGGGAAGAATCACTTGCCCCATTCAAATTCTTCTCTGTGTCTTTGCCTCTGAACCATCAAGCACAATACAGTTGAACTGAGTCAGTTAAAGGAGCACATGATATAGCTCCACTACAGGAGGCAGTTAAGCCCTCATTTATGGTCGATATCCCCCAATCTTTAATTTGTTTAGGCCTCTAATACTTTTTTAGCATATTGCCTCATTTAGTTACCTAAATCGTATATTTTGTTTATCTTGATAATCCCGGGACATGATGTTATTATTTGAGGCTGATGTTTTTTGCCAATAGTGAGCATCTGGTTATATTTTATATCTTTATCATGGAGGAGTTTCATGCTTCAAACAGTTGAGTGGAATAGAACTTTCAGCACACATCCATGATTGTTTCTTTGCAGTCAACCAGAGATCGGACTTTGGACCAGCAGTGCACTGTGAGTCGTCCAGGACTGGCCATGATTGCAGGAGCCCTGGCAGTGGAATTGATGGTTTCTGTTTTGCAGCATCCAGAAGGGTGAGTTTGCTATTAGTAGATGGGTGTTGAAACAAAGAAGGCTCTTGTAGGAAGTGGTTCATCAGAGTCTCCTTTGGCCTTTTCTCAGTATGACTCTTCCGGGAATTTTATTCCTCCTTCTATTCTCAAAAACACAAAACTAAAAAACCTTGGTCTGCTTCTTTGGTCTTAGAGAACTTGTCATGTGATCTTGAGGCTACATTTCTGCAACCTTCTGGAGTTGAATTCTTCTAGAGTTTTTTT
>NW_007787956.1:0-2401 GCF_000696425.1 Galeopterus variegatus
CTGGGACAGCTGCATCTGATGCAGGCCTCAGGCTGCTTCTACTCATGGCAGAAAGTGGCAGTCAGCCAGCGGGTACAAGCAGATCACATGGTGAAAGGAAGCAAGAGGGAAAGAGGAGGTGCCAGGATCCTATAAACAACCAGCTCTTGCGGGAACTAATAGAGCAAGAACTCACTACCCCCCCACCCCCGAGTATTAATCTATTCATGAGTGATCCGCCCCCCATGACCCAAACCCCTCCCAACATTGCCAAGTTAGGGATCAGATTTCAACATGAGCTTTGGGGTGGATAACATATCTGAACTATCACTCCCGAGCTTGCTTTGTTCCACTTTCTGGATTTTGTGAAGTTAAAACTATAGTACATTAATTATCCCCTAGAAGTGGCATCATCTTTGTACTAATTTTGTTATTAAGGTGCGGCATGCACAGACTTAAGGGATACTCACATAGCAGTGCCCTGTCCTGCCTCCTTGAGGCGACCACTTTGGAGTTCTTTATTCTCTCTTGCATTTGTCTCTGTGTCTGTAAACTTGATGCTATGTGCTTATCTGGCAAGAAATGGAAAAAGCCCCTCTCCTTTTCTGTCTGTCACTGCTCAGTGACCTTCATTACATTTTCCCTGACCCCCCAGCCTCACTGTAAATGCAGCCCCTGGTCTCCTTGTTCAGCTCAGGGAGGTCCTTTCCCACCACCCAAAGCTCCCTGAAAATCACGAGTCTGGCCAGGCAACCCCGGCCTGAAGAACCCCAGGGGCTCCCTCTGTAGGACACAGTCCAAGCCCCCGGGCCTGGTGTCCCAGGTCTCCCCTAGCCGATGCCTGACCCATCTCTGTAGTTCTCTCCATGCCCCAACCCTGGCAAGCACAGCCTGCTGTTCCCTGCTGTCCCACACCATTCCCTTTCTTTTTTTCTTGGTGGCTAACGTGTGCAGACCTGAGCACTCTGTTCCCTTTCTTGCCTACTGTAGTGGATTGACTTATGTCCCCCCAAAACTCACTGAATCTTGAATTATGTTCCCCAAGTTTTATGTATTGGAAACTTAGTCCCCACTGTGCTGTTAAGAGGATAGGGAGTCCTATTATGGTAATTGAAAGGTGGAGCCTTGAAGAGGTGATTGGGTTGTAGGACCGTGCAGTAGAGGATGGATTAAAAATGGTGGTCAGGGGCGTGGTTCTGAGGGCTTTACAAGGAGAGAAGAGTCTCTGCTCTCTCTGCTTCCACCATCTTGCAATGTGAGACTCCTGGGTCACTGTCGCCACCACCAGATGGACTTCAGACTTCCCAGCCTCAGAAACTGAAAGAAAGTGAGCCAAGACACCAGGTACCCTTCAAGCTTTATTAAAGGAAAAGAATCTGCCAGGCTGTGCTCAAAGTGGTGGGTAGCCCAGGGCTGCCCTCAAAATGGAAGGCAGCACCAGGTGTGGGGGTGGTGGAGCTTATATAGGGTGCCAAGGGCTGGCTGATATAATCAAGGAGGGGCATTATGCTAATGTGGAAACTATGCGACCAGGGTGGAGAATTGCACCCTTGCAGAAGCAAAAGGTTTCTGAGTCACAAGGCTTCTCGTAAAGGGAAGGGGGGAGGAGCTTGGGTGCTGCAGTGAAATACAAGGCTGGAGGCTATTTTGTGCTCATTGTGTGCACAATGGTGCTGGTCATGTCTAAAATCCATCATTCCTGACTTTTAAATATAAGGAGAAGGGGAAAAGAGGCAGAGGTCTCATTCTTCTGAAGCTACTTCCTGCTGGAGATGGGCAAAGATATGGAAGAGTAAAGGTTTATGTTGGTGGGTAAAACAATTAGGTGGCGGGGTATTGGTTTTGTATGGGGAGGCTGTATTCCTCCGGGGAAGGGTCGCTGATTCTGAGGGGCTGATATCCTCCTTGCAGGAACAATTTGGCGACCTTTTGGTTGGTGAAAGCCTGCATGCATTCCTGCAAGAAATTAGAGAAACACCAAAAGAGACAGGGACCCAAAAGTAGAATGGGTCCCAGCACAGTTAGGGGTCCTAGTAGGGGCATAAACCAGCATATCCAAGGGTTCAGTGAGATGGTTTAAGATCACCCTGGACTCATTTACATAATAACAGCATTCCTTCCCCAAGAAGAGGCAGGTGCCTTCCTTCTCGGCTGTAAGGAAGTCAAGGGCCCGACGGTTGTGAGTGAGGTGACCTATCACTGGAGGGAGGAGATGCCATCTATGCTTAGTTCTGAGAGCTGATAGAATTGAGAGGCAGTAGCAGGGCCCACTATGCCAGTCCCAGTTGCAGGAAGGGTCCCTGCCCCAATTAATTAAAAGGTAAAATTAGGGCCGGCCTGGTGGCGCACTGCTACAGTGCGCCGCTTGAGAGCGTGGTGGCGCTCCCGCTGAGGGTTCAGATCCCACATACAGACCGGTTCC
>NW_007787957.1:0-881 GCF_000696425.1 Galeopterus variegatus
TGGTCTCAGGGACTCACGGATTGCAGGAGTGGCAGTTGGAGGCTTCGTTCACTGCGGGGGTAGCCGCTGGTAGGCGCCTGCCCTGGCCTGCCAGTCTTGTCTGAAAACCTGCAGGCCAGAGGACATTCCTGTGAGGTGCTGACTGCTCTGTTTATGAGGCACAAGGAGTCATGCAGGATTGTAGAAATGCAAGTGCAAGGACCTCCTCTGCACAGACCCTCTTGGCTCCGTTTTGGCCTGTTTGACGTAAGTGATTCCCTCCTGCATCATCAGCTTCCACAGCGACCACCATAGGCAGGTGCTGGTCCTGATGCCAAGGGTCCCAGAGGATGCAAGGTTGGAAGCCACAGACTTAGCCAGCCACACCCCGCAGGGAGACCCCTCCTTTTAGAATCCCACAGGCAGCAGCAACCACTTGGTCTGAAGGTCATGGACCTGGTAGGGTGCTCAACTCATCCTACTTTGCATAGGCCTACCTGATGTGAGCACTAAAAGTCTGATGTCCTGGGGACCCAGTTAGTCCCATGCAAACCAGAATGGGGGTCACCTCAGACCTTCATTTGGGCCCCAACATTGTCATGAATTCTGCATGACCTTGGGTAAAACTGTTCCCTTTTCTGTGACTAGTCCTTGCCTGGTCCAGCGTTTGTGAGTAACACATTATTTAATGACTACACCTAAGGTTCTGACCTGTGCTCTCCTTTGCAAAGCCTTTGTTCCTTCCCTTGCCCTGAACACTGACTGCGTGCTTTCAGGGAAGTTCAGGGTTGTGCTGGAGAATACCTGAGGGTCTTTCGATTACAGATATATAAATTGCTTCCTTGATTAGTTAAGAAAATTATTTAAGTGATTCATTTTCAGAAATAATTCAGGCCCAGCCC
>NW_007787957.1:1881-2401 GCF_000696425.1 Galeopterus variegatus
GACACGTTTGGTGCATTTTCCCTTGTGTGGGCACAGCTTCAGTGGTCCTTTCGCCACCCAGCTCCAAACCCTCTCCCCCACTGTGCTCACAATCTTCCCACCAAGCACTGCGACACCATTTCACTGTCCTTCCCAGACGCCATCCAGACCAGCCCCAGAGCCCGGCCTTCCAGCTCCAGTCTCCCTGTTGGATCCTCAGATGCTGGGTGCTTGCTCTCCTGTGCTGTCTTTCTCCATGTCCTTTCCACTGCTCCTGCCACCTGCCTGCACCTTCGTGCCTCTCTGTCTCCTCTCTGTGTCCTGCCGGCTGGCCCAGCCCGGTGTCAGTGCTGCCTTTCTTCCTGGGCTGGACTCCCAGTCCAGAGGGTGCACGCTTTACCTCAGGGAGCACAGGAGAGCTCCTTGCAGATTGCCATGATACCATTTTCATGGAAACAGTGAGCTGATGTGACCGTTGGACTCACCTGGTCAGCCTGCTCTGTTCTGGAAAGGAACAAAGAATGGGAGTCTCATAAGGTCA
>NW_007787958.1:0-2401 GCF_000696425.1 Galeopterus variegatus
AACAGGTCAGCTAGAACTTCTGCTCCATAAGGCTCCCTCTGGAGCCCAGGCTGGCACAGCTATCACCAACTGGAGCATTGGTATTTGCCACGGTGGAAGAAAAGGACGTGGTTTCCACCAGAAGTGAGATGTGTCACGTCTGCTCACACTTGAGCTACAGCGAGTCACATGGCCACATCCAACTTCAAGGGAGCTGGAAAGCCCAGAAGGAGATGCAGAGTTGGATGGCAGCACTAATGACTGCCACCCTGTTTCCACACCCCACCTCCCAGTAGAGAGCAAATGAGTGGCTCAGGACAGCTAAGGTCCTAGGGCCCCTGTCTGGCCAATGTCCATCCCCACTGTTGGGGGACGTGGGCCCATTACAAAGACAAACTCTGATCACTTTACCTGGGTTCGCTGCTTCTCTTCAGGCCCTCAAAGTCTGGAGGAAGCTGAAGTGGCATCATCCTACGAGGTCCTGTCCTGGACGGCTGGGGGACGTCCTGTTCCATCCCCGCATGCTGCTCCTGTTCCATCCCCGCATGCTGCGGAGTCATCAGGGTCTCAGGACCAGTCCCAGCCTCACCTTTATCCAATTCCCCTCCTCTGTTAGTTCCCTTTGGACTGTGAGCAGGCCAATTTCTTTTATCATATGTCTCCAGCTGGGCTGCAACCTGTGGATCACTCCGACTTCAAAGACTCAGAAGCAGGCTGGTGTAATGCTCTGAAAGGTGCTTTCATGAGCAATGCTCTCAGCTTCAGGGGACGTTTGAGGCTGCTCTGACTCAGTCTCCCATTCAAAGGCTGGGTTCAGTGGAGAGCCAGCAGGAAGCCAGCAAACCTGACCATTTGAGGGACTGACTCAAAAAATTAAATCAAAGACCTCATTCTTACTGGGCCGCATGTCCATAACAGGTCAGCTAGAACTTCTGCTCCATAAGGCTCCCTCTGGAGCCCAGGCTGGCACAGCTGTCACCAACTGGAGCATTGGTATTTGCCACGGTGGAAGAAAAGGACGTGGTTTCCACCAGAAGTGAGATGTGTCACTTCTGCTCACACTTGAGCTACAGCGAGTCACATGGCCACATCCAACTTCAAGGGAGCTGGAAAGCCCAGAAGGAGATGCAGAGTTGGATGGCAGCACTAATGACTGCCACCCTGTTTCCACACCCCACCTCCCAGCAGAGAGCAAATGAGTGGCTCAGGACAGCTAAGGTCCTAGGGCCCCTGTCTGGCCAATGTCCATCCCCACTGTTGGGGGACGTGGGCCCATTACAAAGACAAACTCTGATCACTTTACCTGGGTTCGCTGCTTCTCTTCAGGCCCTCAAAGTCTGGAGGAAGCTGAAGTGGCATCATCCTACGAGGTCCTGTCCTGGACGGCTGGGGGACGTCCTGTTCCATCCCCGCATGCTGCAGAGTCATCAGGGTCTCAGGACCAGTCCCAGCCTCACCTTTATCCAATTCCCCTCCTCTGTTAGTTCCCTTTGGACTGTGAGCGGGCCAATTTCTTTTATCATATGTCTCCAGCTGGGCTGCAACCTGTGGATCACTCCGACTTCAAAGACTCAGAAGCAGGCTGGTGTAATGCTCTGAAAGGTGCTTTCATGAGCAATGCTCTCAGCTTCAGGGGACGTTTGAGGCTGCTCTGACTCAGTCTCCCATTCAAAGGCTGGGTTCAGTGGAGAGCCAGCAGGAAGCCAGCAAACCTGACCATTTGAGGGACTGACTCAAAAAATTAAATCAAAAGAAAGAGGTGATGGAGTAGCAGACATCCCTGCAGTGGCTTCCCACCCACTTCTACTGCATGCACAAGGGAGTGAGGTAGCTTAGGCTCATCCCCCTCCTGTCGCTGTTGCCAGAGGCGCTGGAGGTCTGCGCTGCTCCTGCAGTCTCACAAGCTCCTTTAGGGAAATAGCTCGCTGGATCCTTGATCCTCAGCAGGAAAGTCCCTGCCCAAATGTGCCCCCCAATTTGGGCACATTTTCAATGTGCTTTGCTTTTCATATTTGTACTGAATGGGGCACTCCTTGCCCAGGACTCTGGAGAAGAACCTGGAAAACTAGAAACAAAGGCCCATTTCATGATCATGGTATCTCCCCTGCCAGGTAAGTATACAGGCCCATTTTGGAATCTAGCTTCCTTCACCTTTAAATGGGGATATCTTCTGTCTGGGTATCTCAAAAAAGTTCTGCAAGCTGGAATGGACTGGCTTCAAATCTCTGGAGCTATGGAGCCCAATTTCCTGCATTTGGTTCCCAGCTCTGTCACTTACCAGCTGTATGTCCTTGGGTGAAGTACTTTGCTTCTGTGTGCCTTGGTTTTCCCATCTGCGAAATAGGAGTACTACCCAATGGGATATTCAGGAGGATTAAATGAGTTGATCTATGCAAATCACCTAAAACAGTGCCTGACACAC
>NW_007787959.1:0-2401 GCF_000696425.1 Galeopterus variegatus
TCATTGCTGCTGATTCCCTGGGGGAGGCTTTTTGTGCAGCTCGGGTTTTAATGGTTGACCTAGTATGTACTTCCTGGTCTCATGAAGTCTCGTACACCTGGGTTGTGTGGAAACTCTGGTCTGGGCCTCTTTCCAGCAAATTGTACCCCCTGCTGTTCTGTATTCCTGACCATTCTCCACTGTGTGGTCTTGCCCTGATTGGAGGGCAGATCAGCTGTCCATGCTGTGCCCTAGTGTTCCCCTGGTGGGCCCATGCTCCAAACACTTCCCATAGGATGGGCCATGCACCAGTCCCTTGCAGTGACTCACCAGCCTCTGAGTGGTTCCTTTTTTCTGTTGTCTGTGGCTCCTCATTCCTATGTGGGTCCACAGGAACCCTATTAGTGGTCTTGCTGGACTGGGGGCCAAGGCCCTTTTCTCCCCTATCGACTCCAAGCAACTTCATCCAAAGGGCACAGCGGTAGATTTGCCAGCTCCTGCTCTGTGTGCTCACCAGCTCCAGCCTTAAAGCGGCCGGGACTCGAAATGGTAGGCGTGATCCTTTGTTTCTCTCATCGTGGCTTCTCCTGCCTTCATGAACTCTGTAGGCCTCTCCTCCTCTTCCCCTGAGCTCTAGTGGCCCCAGCTTGGCTGTCACTGCTTTTTCATAAATGTAAATTCATTGATTTGTAGGAGAGAGTGACACTGAGGACTGTCTATCCACCACCTTGACCCGAAGCCCAATTAATCACTTAATAGCTGTCTCCGTGATGAAATCGATTTTCACAGCATCACAGTGCTTGGATTCAAGTAACCTTTATTTTACTAAATAATGGCCCCAAAGCCCAAGAGTAGTGATGCTGGCAATTTGGAAATGCCAAAGACAAGCTGTTAACATTTCCTCTAAATGAAAAGGTGAGTTCTTGACTTCATAAGTAAAGGAAAAGAATTGCATGCTGAGTTTGCTGAGATCTACAATAACAAGTTTTCTATCCATGAAATTGTGAGGAAGGAAAAAGAAATTCACGCCAGTTTTTCTGTCACACCACAAACTGCAAAAGTCACATCCACAGTGTCTGATAAGTGCTTAGTTAAGATGGAAAAGGCACTAGACTTGTGGGTGGAAGACGAGCACAGAAACGTGCTCTGATTGATGGTGACATGCTGCACCACAAAGCACTGAGCCTCTACGAGGACTCCAGCAAGGGGTCCCCTGAAACGAGAGACACAAGCCATCTCCTGCAAGTGAGGGTGGTCACACAGGTGCAGGGAGGGGGTTGGACTGGAAAACATAACAATTACTGAAGAAGCCGCATCTGCCCATGAAGCAGCCGCCGCCACATTTCCAGCAATTAGAAGAAGCTGGGGAAGGAGAAAGAGAACCATGCAAGGCCAGTCTTCAGTTGCGACGAAACCAGGCTCTTCCGGAAGAAGATGTCCACAGAACCTGCACGCAAAGGGGGCGCCAGGATGTGAAAGGTTGGAGGCCAGATGAACTCTGGTGCTATGTGGCAACACTGCAGGGCATATGGTAAAGCCAGGGCTAGTGTACAGAGTGAAGAACCCACACATTCTCAAAAACAGAAACAGAAATTATCTGCCAAGGTCCAGCAACATAGTCAGCAAACATGGAGACAGCCACGTCTATGGAATGTTCCACCAGTGCTTCCTCCCAGAAGTTACAAGACACTCGGAAGAGGAAGGGTTGGAATTTAAAGCCCTATTCGAAATAGATAATGCACCCAGCATCCTGACTCTGTTTGCTGTGAAAGTGTGAAGTTTACCTACAAATACAACCTCATGCTTGAGCCTCTTGACCAGGTCGTCACTGGGTTTGTCAAGGCCACATCCGCCTACCTGGTACACCTACCCGGTATTTGACCACATTCGATCAGCAATTGATACAGACCCTAATCTGGACAAAATGCCATGCTGGAAATCATTCACTATTGCTGACGCAATAGCACTCATAGGAGCTGCAATGGATGACTTAAAACCAGGAACTGTGCGTGTCTGCTGGAAGAGCTTCTGGAGTGAAGTTGTGAAGGATTTAAAAAGGCTTCCTGGGGACTGATGGAGAAGTTAGGAAAATCATTCACGCAGCAAGACCTGCTGGTGGAGAAGAATTTGCAGACGTGCTTAATGAAGAAGTGGAGGAACGTGTTGAAGTCTCAGCAAATGAGGAACGGGGCAAACCTGCTGAGTCATCTACAGAGGAA
This sequence comes from Galeopterus variegatus, assembly GCF_000696425.1. Classification (NCBI taxonomy): domain Eukaryota; kingdom Metazoa; phylum Chordata; class Mammalia; order Dermoptera; family Cynocephalidae; genus Galeopterus; species Galeopterus variegatus. The sequence goes on from NW_007787959.1 coordinate 2,199, forward strand.
GAGGAAGAAGAAACTGAAGCAGAATCAGCAATATGGACGTTCCCAAAATTTGCTAAAGTGTTTTTAACTGCAGAGATGTTAAGGGACAAAATTATGAAATACTATCCTCAGATGGAGCGCTGCACTGAAATCACCCGTACGATCACTGAAGGATCAAAGCCTCTGCAGCAGCACATTGATGAGTTAAAAACAGACAACACCTT
>NW_007787960.1:0-2401 GCF_000696425.1 Galeopterus variegatus
TTGAGGAAGAGCAGGGACCTGAGCGTGAGGGAGTGAACGGGCTCTGGAAGGTGGCTTGGGCTGACCACACAGGCTCCGTTAAACGTTCTGAGCAAGAGGGTTCCCTGTGGCTGCTGTGTTGAGGACAGACTGTGGGGAGAAAAGAGAGGAAGTGGGGAGGCCAGCCTCTTGTAAAAATCTACAGGAAAGAAATCTGTGGCTTGGTGCAGGGTGTGAGCCACGGTGGAGGGGAGGGGTCCGCCTCCGGAGCTGCTGTGGAGGTGAGGCTGATGGGATTCACGGAGGGACTGGCCGTGAGAGTGCAGTTAATGACACAATAACTTCCTTATGGCTACTCTCAACTCTCCAGGAGACCACCACAAAAAAAAAAAACTACTGTTGATCAGATAAGCTAAGTTGATTCCACTCAACTTCAGACAGGAAGATAAAAAAAATGGACAGAATCTTAATATTGTCTTAAAATGAAGAGTCTAAGGGAGAATATTTATTGAATTGGGGGAATTGAGCTCAGGTGATCTAAGGCAGATATTTAAAGGCAAGGAATGAATTAATAATGAGTAAAGTTTGTCACTAAAGATCTCATGCTAAAAAAAAATACAGCAAAGTGAATTTGAATAATGTCAGGGTTTTTTTCCTACACATATTTCACACTTAGCATGATATTCCAAGGTAATGAGAACAGGATGGTTCCTTAGAGTTAAACCAATACAATGCATGCTCACATTTTACATGTCTTCTGTTTTGAATTAATAAAATATACTGAAATCATAAGTAGGGGGACCAAATGAGAAGCAAATTTGTACTATTATAAGATGCAATGTTGAATGGGTTTTGTTGTTGTTTTTTGGTTTTTGTTTTTTTTCCTCATGGACCAGATCACTGATTCGATGATGAGAGAATGAATATTAAATGTGAATTTAGCAATGGCCCTTGGTTATACATTATGAGGTAAAGAAGAAGAAATTGTTATTACTTTCCATTGAAATGCACTTCTTATTGTATTTTCCTGTACCATAAAAAACTGAGAAATACAACATTGAATAATTTTTAAAATAGCCTAATCTTCTAAGAGTGTTTAGTACAAAGTAAAAGACAGAAGCTTAGACTTTTAATTGCTAGGATCTAAAAATGTGAGAAAGAACCATGGCAGCCCTCACCACTCAGCAGAAGATAGGAGAGCACCAAAAGCACAACTTCCATGTGGGTGGCCCACCAATGACACCACCAGAGCCACTGCCACTAGAAGGGCACCTTGCTGACACAGTAGCAGCCACAGCCACTATGCAGGCAGTCTGCCACCCACTTGACTGCATTGGCACAAAGAGACTCAACAGTAAAGACCAGAAAATGAAGAGGAAGTCTCTCTCCTCAAAGCCCACTCCAGAATAACAGAAGAAGCAACTTCTCTATCAGACAACCAGACATCAAGGTAGAGATAGCAGAAATACGAAAAACCAAAAAATATGATACCACAAAAGGAATACAGTAATTCTCAAGTACCAGTCCCCACAGAACAGGAAACCTATGAAATGACTAAAAAGGAATTCTGACCAACAATCTTAAGGAAACTCAAGAAATAAAAGAAGACTCAGACAACACAACAAAATGAGAAAATGTATCCAGGATATGAAGGAGGAAATTTACAAAGAGATTAATACCTTACAAAAGAATGTAGCAGAACTTCTGGATATGAAAGATTCATTCGGGGCCGGCCCGGTGGCGCACTGCTACAGTGCGCCGCTTGGGATCGTGGCGGCGCTCCCGCCAAGGGTTTGGATCCCACATACAGACCGGCCGCTCACTGGCTGAGCGAGGTGCGGGCGCAACACCGAGGGTTGCAATCCCGTTGCCGGTCCCGGTCCGGTACGGGTGCGACACTGAGGGTTGCGATCCGTTGCCGGTCACGAAAAAAGACAAAAAGGAAAAAAAAGAAAAGAAATTGGCTGTAGTGGGAGTATTTACACCACAGAAATCAGCAAAGCCTACCCATCAGGACTTCATTGATTGACAGACTCAAAAAAGTGATGGAGAAAGGTTAATAACCCAGATTAAACATAACCATTACATCATGATTACCACCAAAAATTGAGAAGTATTATCCGATTCAGCCAAGAAGTTGCTCATGCCATTGAAGAAAGTGACATGCATCTTTGTTTCACTTTGAGCAAAAACAAAAATATCAACCAAAATTCACGTCACATATCAGATTTAACGGCAATAAATTTATTCGGGAAAGAATTAGCAGATTGGAATTCGATCACATATGCCAAATCATGGTCAAAATGCAACCACAGGTTGGCTATAGTTACGAGAGATGCTTCTGTAAGAATCAATGGGCTATATAGAATTTACAACACGTTTTACAATAATAAGTAATATATATCGTATTATTGTTTGTACA
>NW_007787961.1:0-2401 GCF_000696425.1 Galeopterus variegatus
TAAAACGTTTCTTACATAAAATGTTGAAATAATGAGAGAAATGGTCCTCACCTCATGTTAAGGCAGTAAGATATGGGCCAGGCAAATGACTAAAATACTAACACTGAATATTTATCTAACATGAAATTTTAAGCCTTGTTCACGGATTCACCCAATGAATCCTCCCACAAAGCCTGTGAAATGGTATATCTGCAGTTTTTTTTAGCAAACCCATTTTACAGATGAGGAAATAGAAATTTAGGACAATCCACTCACACACTCATCCCGAGGAGCCCAGTTAGCACAGTGTGAACTCAGCGTCTCTCCAGACCCATAGACCTCGCTGTGCACCACCCACGCGGGGAAGAACACGGAATCTGCAGACACGCCCAACAGCACACGTGCAAGAAGCTCTTAGTGTGACCAGCGATTGTGAGGACACCAGTCCCAATATCAGCATTTATTTAAAAAATGAGCCTGAAGTGACTTTCAAGTCTGTAAGCCCCTCCCCCAGCATTGCTTTTTGCTGCACTGTAAGTATTCCCACCAGAAGCCTTCCTGCAGAAGGACCCTCAGGTGACTTTGGAAATTAGTTTCTGACTCAAGGAGGGTGGGTGCCGCTCGCACCAAACTGTGAGAAAGGCCCCCCTCGCCTTTAATCCAGCGCGGCACGGCGGGCCGCGGAGCCCCTGTTTGGTTCGCCTGGATTAAGGCAAACCTATCTGGCTCAGCGCTGTAACTCCAGAGCTGACTGAAGGTGGAGACTGTTCACAGAAAGGCGAGAAAAAAATAAAACCGAAATGAGGCGAGACTCCTTTTAACATGAAAAGGAGAAGTGCCACTGGAAATTAAATCCCAAATGAATTTGAGATGATTGCTCTAACAATTTGTCAGCAGCAGGACGATTAAGTGCAGGCCAGCCCCACTTTGGAGGAAGAACAGTGGAGAAAATGAATGAAAAATGGAAAATCAGAGAAGGCAGGGCCAGCCTCCCTCGGGTCGTGCACACATCTGGGGCTTCAGTGCGTGGTTTTACAATCTTTCTGGTGCAGTTTCATGTGTTCTGTCTAAAACCATGTAGCACAAGGCTGTGGCCTCCCCCAGTGATGCGACTCGGGTGGCGTGTGAGCAGCTGGCTGAGGGCTGACCAACGCGCCCTGCATCCAGCCAACTGCTCGAACTTCAGAAAATCCTGGAGGGAATGCTCCTGAGATACTGAAGCCACAGCACGGGGACTGTGAGCAACTTGGCCCAAGCGGCCACGTTTCTCCTCCCAGAGACACTCAGACACAACTTTAGTGACACTGTCACTAGCAAATGCAGAGTTAGTTGGGCACAAGAAACCAAATGTCTGTTCACTGTGGGAACTGCCCCCTTCAAACTTGGAGCTGCTGGTCGAGTTATATTGGGAGGGCACTTTTGACTGTTCTCTGAATACTTATTATCCTTATTGAGGTTTATATGTGACCACATAATGTGTACGCATAAATCTGCCTTTCACAGGAGGAAGAGTCCTACTGTCACTGCTGCGGGAACCACTCACAGTCTAAGAGGAGGTCATTGTAATTTTGCTGTAAGTTGAAGCCCCCTTCTGCAAGGCTGATGTGCAAATGCAAACCAGAGCTGGCATCTTTGTCCCCACTCACCTGTCCTCCACTAGGACAGGTGGCCTCACTCATGCACAAAACGACACAGTGAAAAATTGCACACACAGACGTGCAGTATTAGAAAATTTGAAGTATTAGAAAAATTTGCAGTATTATGGGAAACGACGCAGTGAATAATTGCACACACAGACGTGCAGTATTAGAAAATTTGAAGTATTAGAAAAATTTGCAGTATTAGAAAATTTGAAGTATTAGAAAAATTTGCAGTATTAGAAAATCTGAGATTTCTTAGGTGTGTTCGGATGGATTCTTCACCGTTGTCAAAGGCAACAATCTATCAATGAATATGATCCACTGTATCCGTGGTTTCCCTGTGTGATCCAGGACCAGCAGCAACCCCTGGGAACTTGTTGGAAATGCACATTCTCAGGCCCGCCCCAGACCTCCTAAATCAGAAACTCTGGGGGTGGGGCCCGGCATTCTGTTTTGTTAAATGAGCCCTCCAGGTGATTCTGATGCAGACTCAGGTTTAAGAACCAGGGCTGTTGTGGTTTCAATGTTTTTCAGTGTGTTTCAAAGTTCACATGCTGGAGACTTAATCCCCAACAATGGTGTTGGGAGGTGGGACCTTTAAGAGGTGATTAGGTCCTGAGGGCTTTGCCCCATAAGTGGATTGATGCTGTTATTGTGGGAGTGGGTTCGTTATTAGGGGAGTGGGCTCCTGATAAAAAGGATGAGCTTGGCCCCTCCCCCTCTCTTTTCCTTCAAATTCTCTTGCCTTCTGCCACGCGATGACGCAGCAAGAAGGCCCTTGC
>NW_007787962.1:0-2401 GCF_000696425.1 Galeopterus variegatus
TCACAGGGCCTGGTTTTCCAAAGCCTTGCAGTTTCAAATATTGACCTTACAAGGAAAGGAAATTTTCCCCAGGCTAGTGAGTCTTTGTTGCAAGATAAGAATTGTGGCACAGCAGGTTGCTAGCTCAAAGACAGACTAGTAGTTACTGATTGTTATATATAGATACTGAGAAATTGCTGTAAGATCACTTAATTGTCTAATGGAATGTCATCTGACTTGTTTCACTGAAAGTTACCAGCCTATATTGTTAAACTATAACCCCACCTATGTTCTCTTCCTGTAACTTCCTGATCTGGAAAATAAATGCAGGAAGAGAACTCCAATTTGGTGTTAATTTCCTAAGGAAGGGTTGCCTCTTGCTGGAGGGTCCCAGGGAAGTTAACCACTTTAGGGCTTCTCACTGCTCAGAAGGGATGGGCTTTGAGTAATTCTTTGCATCTCCGCCACCCAGGGGAAGTGGGATGACAAATCCATGGGGGGCAAAGCAACACAAAGAAGCAACACAAAGCAACACAGGGTCTTTTATTTTTCCATGTGAACAATGGGATTGTTTTTCCTGCAAAGAATATCATTGGTATTTTGATGGAAATTGTGTTGAATCTATAGATCGTTTTGGGTAGAATAGACATTTTCAAATTGTTAATTCTTCCAATCCAAGAGAATGGAATGTATTTCCATCATTTTGTGCCCTCTTTAACTTCTTTCAAGAGTGATTTGTAATTCTCATTGTAGAGATCTTTCACCTTCTTGGTCAAATTGATTCCTAGGGTTGGAACCAGCTCAAATGTCCATCATCAGATGAGTAGATATGGAAACTGTGGTATATATACACAATTGAATACTCTCTGCTAAGAAAGAATGAAATATTGCTATTTGCAACAACATGGATGGACCTAGAGAAAATTATATTAAGTGAAACAAGTCAGGCCCAGAAACAGAAATACCACATGTTCTCACTTATTTGTGGGGGCTAAAAACAAATAAATACACAATTAAACTAGGGGACGGAAGAAGACACAATAGTCACAATTCCTTGAAGTTGATACGACAAGCAAACAGATATGAGGTCGTTGGGAGGGAGGGCGGAGAGGGAGGAGGGAGGGGGGAGAGAGAGGAGGGAGGGAGGTTTCGGTAATGGACCACAATAATCAATCACATTGTATATTGATTGGTAAAATAAAATAAAAAAAAATTGATTCCTAGGTATTTTATTTTTTGTTGACTATTTTAATTTAGCTAGCCTTTTGGATTTATTTTTCTACTAATTGTTGGAGAATAAAAATGCTACTAATTTTTGTGTATTGATTTTGTACCTGCTATTTTACTAAAATCATTTACCAACTCTACAAGTTTTTTTTTTTTTTTTAAACAGTGTTTAGGTTTTTCTATACATAGGATCATTTCATCTGCAGATAGGGACAGTTTGACTTTGTCTTTTCCTTTACAAATGCCATTTATTTCTTTCTCTTGCCTGATTGCTCTGGCTCGTACTTCTGATATTATGTTAAAAAGGAATGAAGAGACTGAACATCCTTGTCTCATTCCATTCTTAAGGGAAGAGTTTTCAGATTTTCCCCATTCAGGATGATAGTGACATTGGGTTTGTCATGTATGGCTTTTATTATGTTGAGATACTTTCCTTCTATACCAAATTTGCTGAGTTTTTATCATGAAGGGATGTTGAATTTTGTCAAATGCTTTTTCTGTGTCTATTGAGATAATCATATGGTTTTTGTCCTTGATTTTGTTGATGTGGTGTAACACATTTATTGATTTGTGTATGTTGAACAGTCCTTGCATCCCTTGGATGAATCCCACTTAACTATGGTATATCAATTTTTTGATGTGTTGGTGTATTCTATTTGCTAATATTCTATTGAAGATTTTTGCATCTGTGTTCATCAAAGATATTGGCTTGTAGTTTTCTTTTTTTGTTGTAGTTTTGTCTGGTTTTGGTATCAGAGTGATGCTGGCCTCATAAAATGAATTTGAGAGAGTGGCCACTTTTTCAATTTTTGGGGGATAGTTTGAAGAGAATTGGTATTAATTTGGTAGAATTCAGCTATAAAGCCATGTGGTCCTGGGCTTTTGTTAGGAGAGGACTGCTGATTACTGCTTTAATCTCATTGCTTGTTATTCTTCTGTTCAGGCTTTCTGTTTCTTCTTTGTTCAATCTTGGTAGTTAGTATGTGCACAGAAATGTATCCATTTCCTCCAGGTTTTCAAATTTGTTGGCATATAGTTGTTTATAGTAGTCTCTACTGATTCTTTGTATTTCTGTGGTATCAGTTGTAAGGTGTCCTTTTTCATTTCTGATTTCTGTTATTTGGGTTTTCTCTTTTCTCTTCTTTAGTTAACCTAACTAATGGTTCACCTATTTTGTTTATCTTCTCAAAAAAAC
>NW_007787963.1:0-2401 GCF_000696425.1 Galeopterus variegatus
AAGTGTATCTAATTTTAGAGCACTTGGAGATCAATGCATTGCTAAACACAATGTGTTCCACGTGTGACTGACTCATTCAGTCTTGGTTCTGCTCTTTGTGTGATGTGCAAATGGGACATTCAGAGAAGCCTATTTAAATTATTGAATATCTTTCTCTATAAAAATGGAAACACAGTATCTAAGCTAGTTTTGTGTTAATCAAACGAATGGGCCTATAGATTCTGAACAAACTTTGTATTAGGGTTATGACATCACCCACACATAGAGATTGATTTTTGTTTCTCTACATTCAATAAGGAGCTCTACCAGGAAAAACCATGGCCTTTTAATGGGTAGAATAACTCCATCAAGTTCTCAAGTTAATTCATAATTATAATATAATTCCAATAGTCTTTTAACCAGATAAATTGACTGTAAACATCATGTGAAAAATATATACAAGAATGTCCAGGAATTTTTTTTTAAAGAATGGGAAAGGATTATCTTTAGCAAATATCAAAACATATTATAAAGCTACCAAAATTAAAACAATGTGGTATTGGTGCATGGCTAGAAAAACGAATAAATAAATCAGAATAGAAAGTTCATAAAAAATACATACAGAATTTAGCAGGTGATATAGGTGCAATTGTAATACAGTGGAAGAAAATATGGACTACTGAGGTAATGGTTTATGTGACTGACTCATTCAGTCTTGGTTCTGCTCTTTGTGTGGTGTGCAAACGGGACATTCAGAGAAGCCTATTTAAATTATTGAATATCTTTCTCTATAAAAATGGAAACACAGTATCTAAGCTAGTTTTGTGTTAATCAAATGAATGGGCCTGTAGATTCTGAACAAACTTTGTGTTAGGGTTATGACATCACCCACACATAGAGATTGATTTTTGTTTCTCTACATTCAATAAGGAGCTCTACCAGGAAAAAACATGGCCTTTTAATGGGTAGAATAACTCAATCAAGTTCTCAAGTTAATTCATAATTATAATGTAATTCCAACAGTCTTTTAACCAGATAAATTGACTGTGAACATCATGTGAAAAATATATACAAGAATGGCCAGGAATTTTTTTTTTTAAAGAATGGGAAAGGATTATCTCTAGCAAATATCAAAACATATTATAAAGCTACCAAAATTAAAACAATGTGGTATTGGTGCATGGCTAGAAAAACAAATAAATAAATCATAATAGAAAGTTCATAAAAAATACATACAGAATTTAGCAGGTGATATAGGTGCAATTGTAATACAGTGGAAGAAAATATGGACTACTGAGGTAATGGTTTTGGGGCATCTTTAAAATTACTTGGGAAAAAATGAATTTCCATCTTACATTCTATATACACAGAAATACACAGATTGATTAAATTTAGATATTAAAATAGGAATTAAAATTATTATAAAAGTACATAGGATTCAGAAAATTTAAATATAAAAATCCTTTATAAGAATAAATAAAAGCATCAAATATAGATTGATCAATTTCTTGATAAAGCAATTGCACTGCAAAAAAAATTTTAATGAAGTCAAAAGACAAAAGAAAAAGGGCTAATTTCATATACATTGGTATATATACTCAAATCTCCTATAAATCAATAAGAAGACCAATAACCAAGTAGGAAAAAGGGGAAAAGATATAAAAGGATAATTCATAGTAAAGGAAATATAAATGATGGCTCTCAAACACACAAAATGATGTTCAACCTTGTTTATAATAAGGGAAATAGTAATTAAAATTATGATATCATTTATTTTTTTACCTGTTGCATTGGTAATACATGCTGCATTGGTTAGGATGTAGAGAAACAGAGGTTCTTTCATACATTGTTGGTGGGAATGTAATTTGGTACAACTTTTATGGAGAGCAATTTAGCAACGCCGTTTAACATGTAAGATGTTTATGCCCTTTGACCTACAAATTTAGGCTCATATCATTATTAACTTTAGCAGGTGTGTGGTGTTTTGTCATGCAAACTACATGTAATTAGTTTGCTTCCAAGTTTTTGGTACTATACACAGTGCTGTAATATAATATTTTTACATAACTCTATGTACTTGTCCTATTATTTCTGAAGGACATGTTCCTGGAAGTGGAATTGTTGGATCATTTGTAGTTTCTCTGAATAAATTTGGAAAAGGAAACTTGAAATTGAGGGCCCATTATAGATGCCATTAGTAAAAAGAATCTCCTACCCTTTCCTAATCCTTCTACTTACTTTTCTTGGTAGCTTCTGTACCTACCTTCAAAAGTTCACATTTTCATTGTGGTTTTTCTTACCTTGCCACTATCTCTGTGCTCTCCCTGCTATTTTCTCTTATATAGCACTTACCTTTAGCAAAAAAAAATAACAACAGTTACTTTGAACTTTATTTTATTATAATTTTTCTTTTTAAATGGAT
>NW_007787964.1:0-2401 GCF_000696425.1 Galeopterus variegatus
GCCACCAAAAAAATAAAAAAGTGAAGCCTCATTCTGTTAGTTAGCACCTTCCCTGGCTATATGGAGGAATCCTGTCTGTATTATGATAGAAAGAACTCACAGAGGAAAGCAAAGCCAGAAGGTGGAGGGAGATAGTCTCCTTAACATCATTTGAGCCATTGAATCCAGGTGTGCCTGAATCAATCTCCACCCCTGGACTCCCCAGTTTCTGGAGCCATTCATTCTCTTTTTACTTAAACTGGTAGAACCTGGGTTTCTGTCTCTTACACGGAAAGAATCCTGAACAAGGCAGAAAGTCTTACAAGAAACAGAAAGTGTAGGCGAGAAAGTGTAGGCCATGAGGATGTGGACAATATCTGTCTTGTTACTGTTGTACCCCTAGTGTCTAGCTGGATGATTATTTGGTAAATGAGTGAATTAATCTCTTCAGCATCCTAACAGAAAGTGTAGGCCATGAGGACGTGGACAATATCTGTCTTGTTACTGTTGTATCCCTAGTGTCTAGCTGGATGATTATTTGGTAAATGAGTGAATTAATCTCTTCAGCATCCTAAACTCCTCGGCAGGAGCTAGTCCAGCAACAAAGCAAAAGGCCCAGCAGGCATCTGAATGATCACCATTTACTCTTTGATGAGGAGTATCCATTCCTTCTGTTCATTCTAGGCTACTCTATGAGATTTTTCAAGAAGACACCTGATAATTTATTGGTAAAAATACCCCAACTTCCTAAACTGATTCTATCTGGGTGATTTGCTTGAAGTTTTAACTATGCATTGTGATTAGAATACAATTTATATTTCTGTGGAGTTTATCTTGAAGACCTTTGAGGTTCTCTCTTCAATCATCCACATTCTTCAGCACACTATGGACTTTTACCAAACTGCAAAGAAGTTTTCTGGAAGGATGTTCATTAGATATTTTAATACAACTGCCACTCCGCAAAGTAGAATCCTTCAGCTTGGTAACTTAGCAACATGACAAAACACCCTCCATAAGCAAAAAAAGACAAAAAGAATTGGTCTTTTGTCATACTTATTTACTTGCAACAAGTGTGTTACTTACTGATATGCAAAATAAACAGTTACCACCACACATATGTTTCCTCTGTTGGTGCTGACAGAGATGCTTGTATATAAACCAGAAGCTAACAGAGCCATGTACACAACAGGAGTTTGGCAAATCTGCAATATATCTCAATTCCCCAGTTAGTTTTCATCCCCAGTCCACCTATATGAAATACTAGAGACTTAAGAAGACAGAAAATATTTGAAATAAATTTTAAAATATAGTATTTTTTCTGTGCCTTGGCAGGAAGGTAAGGAATACCAAAGCAAAAATATTCATATCTATTCTAGGCACCAGAATGTGTATCTGATGAATACCAATGAAGCTCTTGGAATTACGAAAACATGCTGAGGGTGTTCCCTGTTTTTCAGGTCTGCACCCAAGGTTGCTAAATGGCCTCCTTTAATGAGACACTGGATCATAAGTGGCAGTGATGGGGAAGCATGCAGAAAGTTGTGCTGACATTGTGAAGCAGGTACTCCTGATAAGGAGAGTCTGTGAGGCCATGATATGAGGGTACTTCAAAAAGTTTATGGAAAAATAGATTTGAAAGATAATTCGAATGAAAGATAATTCAGATCTTTCCATGAACTTTTTGAGGTACCCTCCTATTTGTGCCTTCTGAGTTCACAGACCTTTTCTGTTGTTTCTCCATTGTGTCCATGATCATCAGCCAGTGAGATCACAACTGCCATCTCAACATCTGCTCAAAATCACTGATAAAGGCAACTGCAAAATGTTACCAGAGTGAGCTTCCTTGGGAGCAGATTAGTCCATATCACTTCACTGCTTAAAAATTTTCAAGGATCCCTCCACCTCCTACAGGATAGAGGCAACATTTCTTAACATGGAACACAGGGCCCTTGTTGACCTGGGATCTCTGCACTCAGCCTTGTTTCTCACCTGCATAGGCCCACGCTTTTCTCTCCAAAGGCATAGGCCTTCTCAGCATTTCCACTCATCTCCCAACGATTCTTGTTCTAATGCCTTTGCTCATTATCTTTCCTCCACTTGGCCTTCCAGCCTACGCTCCATGGTCAAAATCATACTCATCTCCTCTAGGAATCCTTCCCCAGACCCTCTTCTCCACCCCACACATCCACAAGCTAGATTAGTTCCTCTTCTTGGTGCTCCCATAATGCCCTGGACCTGCTGTTCTTATTGAATTTACTGCAGGTCTCCTCCATGAGACTAAGACCTCTTTCTAGGCGAGAACTTTATCTTCAGCAATTCTGAAGCACCAATGCCTGGCACAGCAATTGATATATAGAAGGCACTCAAAAAATATTTGTTGAATAATGAATAAATTAATTTCTAATTTTTCCCAAAGTAAATC
>NW_007787965.1:0-2400 GCF_000696425.1 Galeopterus variegatus
TTTCCCACTCTCTTAACACTGTCTCAGTAGAGATTTCCTAATATATGAAACTTTGGGAGACGCATTCAACCCACAGCATTATGCCCCTGGTCCCCAAGTTTCATGTCCTGATCATAGATAAATAAATTCATTCCATTTTCATAGCCCCAAAGTGTTAACTTGTTCCAGAACCAATTCAAAAAATCCAAAGTCTCATCTGTGAAATTAAACAAGTTATCAACTGCCAAGATGCAATGGTGGGACAGGCATAAGACAAAAATTCTCATCCCAAAGTGGAGAAATGATCCATAAGAAAGGGATAACAGGTCCTAAGCAAGTACAAAACCCAGCAGGGCAAGCATCAAATCTCAAAGCTGGGAATTATCTACCTTGAGTCCATGTCCAGGATTCTGCACACACTGGATGGGGGCTGGGCATCCAAGTCCACAGTCAGCCCTGCTCCTAGGCTCTTCTGGTCTCCAGGCATGCTTTCACTCTACCAGGCTGGTGTCACAGGCTGATAGCTCCACATTCTAGGGTCCCCATGGCAGTCCCGCTATCACAGCTCCACTAGGCATGGCCCTGGTGCGGATTCTCTGTTGCAGCTCTGACCCTACTTCTGATATCAAAATCTGTATTAGTCAGGGTTCTCTAGAGAGAAAGAGCTAACTGAATATGTATATAAATATATGAGAAGGGATTTATTCGGGGTATTGGCTCAAATGGTTTTGACTGTTGAGGCATCCCACAATAGGTCATCTGCAAACTGGATATTGGTAGTGTGACTCAGTCCAAGTCCAAAGGCCTTAGAACCAGGGAAGCCAATGGTGTCATTGGTATAAATCTTGGAAGCCAAAAGCTGAAGAGTCTCAAGTTCTGATGTCCACTGGAGCTGGGATGCACTCTTCTCTCCTGCCTATGGACATTGGAACTTAGACTTGTATATTATGCAATTGATACCAAATGTATTACGTTATAGCCAACTAGGAGAAAGCATGCTTGACACATGCCTATACACATACTAAAAATAAAGGAAGGAGGAAGGAAGGAAGGAAGGAAGGACTTACCTGTATAGAACACTCAAGAAAACTGATGAATAAAATCCCTGATACAAATACTGACATTTCAGAATACTTCATATAGATTATGACATAGAAAGCCAATCCTAAACAGGGTGAATACGATTACAAGACCTGTGTACTGGAGCTACCATTGTTTGCAGCTAGAAATCCTCTGTATACCAAGTGTACAAAAGAGATTGGATGCCTCATTGGGGAATGCTCTGCTGCACAAAACATTCTATGCCTATACTAATCACCGTTCATGCATATTTCCTAAGTGTTTCTTTACTTGACACCTGGGTGAATTATTTATTTTACAGTTTCATTTTAGTTTGCCTTTCAGTTTTATGCATGTTATTTTCTTTTAAATTTTATGTTAACCTGAAGGCACTTCTATTTTTAATTTCCACACTATAATTAATGTAGTTATGTACATATATGTGTAGAAACCATGCTTAATGTTGATAAAATAAATTTGTCCACTTGTTAAAATATTGCAGTTTCATATTGAAATCTCTAGTCATTAAAACCAAATGTGGCTTTTGTCAAAAGGTGTAAATATATACTCTGACACAAGTGAAGAAGACCGTGCCCTGTGTACTTGACGGTTTTATGTACTTGCTACAGATTCAAATAGACCTAGTACAATCCAGAAGCGCATGTTTATCTGGAATATGTGGTTTTGTTTTTTGGTACATTTGTTTCAGTTTAACTTTATGAATGACCTATGTTTGCATCAATTTATAATCTGTGTGAAATATTTTTTCAGCCAAACACTTTATGGAATGTATGTACTATAATATCTGATCACTATAAACATATATCTTAAATATACAAATATTATCACATCAGTATGTATAATCATATATATGTATTTTTTGTTTGGTTTTTTGAAAAACCTTTATAACAAAGACAATAGATGTTACCATTTAAATATTTTATTGATGATCTTATAGTCCTTTGTTGTCTTATGAATTTAGAAATTTTAAGGTTAGTAGTTAAATTTATCATACATATAAGATTTAAGAAAAATATGCTTTGATTTTTAATTAAAAGTAAAATATATCTTTATTAAATAAAAAGATAAATTTCAGAAAGCATATGACTGTGTCCTCTAAAGATTTAACAAAAAGCAAAAGCACAATAAATGGATATATAAAAGCTGACATGATAAGGCAATAAACTAGAATGTAAAGACAGATTCCTAAAATACGGAGTTGTTTGTTTTTTTTTTTAAGTTGAGTGAAATAAAATGAATTAAAAACTGCAAAATTTAACAGAGAAATATGTGCATTAGCTGCAGTAAATATAATAATCAATGCTTTAGAAAATGGAATCAATTTCCTAAAGCACATAAAGA
>NW_007787966.1:0-2400 GCF_000696425.1 Galeopterus variegatus
TTTTTTTTTTTTTGCTATTTCATATATCTATCCATCTATCAATACATCTTTGTTTTTTCTTTGTGATAAAATTGGAACTAAATAAATAAGTATTGAGTCAGTGCTGTTTGTGTTGGATTTTCAGATGCCACTATCCTAACAAGTTTAGTTTTTTATTTTCTTAAAGTACCAAATTTAAAAGTATACTTCACTCTGGGTCTCAGGTTATTTTTGTTTTCGTGAATTTTAGGTTCTTTATTCTCATGAAAAGGTGAAAATGGAAGGAACGATTTCTCAACAAACCAAACTCATCGATTTTCTGCAAGCCAAAATGGACCAACCTGCTAAAAAGAAAAAGGTGAGTCAAAGTGTTTGAAAAGTGGGAGTAGACAGTTTCACTCCACCATTCATGATTCAGTGGACAGCACAGTGACAGGAAGTCATAGAAACACAGAAAAAAACAAAATGCATGTTTTCTTGTTTTATTTTTGGTTGAAAAAGGTTTTGAGATAAGCAGAAGAGCCCTTTTATGAGTATATCATTGATCAAGTCTGACAAACTACTTTATGTTCATGCCCATTAAAACTGTAGTGTTTTAAGGACTCCCTTTCTATGTTAAGGGAGTCATCCCTGCCCTTCCCACCCCCTGCCACCGCCACATAGCACGGATGGTATGCAGAGAGAAAGGTTTATACATAGTCATGCATACAGGACTCCAAGGGGGTTTGAAGGTCATGTGTGCAGGGCTTTAGAGAGATTAGCAGGTCACATGCACAGGACTGTAGAGGGCTTAGTAGGTGACATGTATGGGGCTTCAGAGGGAATGGCAGATCATACATAGGAGACTGTAGAGGATTTCTCAGGTCACTCATACAGGACTCCAGAGAGAACCTTAGAAATGATCTGGTCCAGTCCTTTTGATTGGCCAACAAAGAGACTAGAACCCAGCGAGTCTAAGTGACCTGCCTAAGGTTCTTGAGTGTATACTCTACTCCTCCACAAAGCACTGCAACATCCCTTTGAAATAGTAACAAACAAACAATACTATGGACAAAAACCAAACTATATGGAGGGGGTTATATGTAGGTGTGCAGGGGGAGATTGCTTTTAATAAGCTTGATCCATGCTTTTTTAAACCACAGAAGCCCTCATAGTAGGGTTGGCCATGTGTTCTCAGTTCCGGAAAGGTTTCTAAGGAGCTTGCAGTTTCCTTCCAAAGGCCACCGTGCACCGTGGTGGCTGTGGCAGTAGTTTTACAGGAAAGGCCTTGATGCCTTGGGATACCTAGGAGAAAGGAGTGAAGGACTGAATTGACAGTTGGTCTCAATATTCCCGGTGCCACCTTTACTGTCAGGGATAAGAGCAGCATTCAGAGGCGCCTCCTGCTAAGCGGTGGCTGCATGGGGAGGGTTTTCTTGCATACCGTGTGACTGTGTATCTTTGTTATGCTTATGATATTTAATCTTTTTTATTTTAGCAGCAGACTGTTATCTGGTTATGCCACTTGATATAGTTAGGGTGTTTCCATTTATTAAAAAAATTTTTTTCCAGTTACATTATTCTGTGTTTTCCTTTTTTCTTCCATGCACAGTAAATGTTTCCATTTGCATTTTTTTGGCATGCCCTTTGTTTTGACATCATTTTAGCATTTTTTTTTTTGCTTCCTTTTTAAAAATATTCATCTCTGTGTCTTGTAACTAAGCCTCATGAGACAAACTCAAGGGCAAGAATGACCACTGAACCATCTTTCCTGACTCCATACTCCATACTCTCCTGATTCCATTTTTTGAGGGGAAGGATTCTCAGGAAGTGACGCTCCTGTCTGGGGAATGCTAAAGGAAGAGGTGGTGGCAATTCAAGCATCTTTAACCCTCTTGGTGAAAACTTCCACACCCCTATCTTTTTTCAGCCGGCTGGAATGGGCTGTGGTTCAGCCCCTCTTTCCCCCCTTCACATGCCATTTTTACTAAATACACTTACAGTGAGTATGCTCCTGGCTTTTGTGGTTTGCCCATCCTGAGTCAGGTTTCCTTTAGCTAGTTTACAGTGCCAGTTTCCAGGAGTTAGGAGATATCTCTGTTTCCATTGCTAGGGTTTATTTAGTCGACGGAAAGAGGACCCTGCTTTGCCCACACAGGTTCCTCTGCAGTACAATGAGCTGAAGCTGGCCCTGGAGAAGGAGAAAGCTCGCTGTGCAGAGCTAGAGGAAGCTCTTCAGAAGACTCGCATCGAGCTCCGGTCCGCCCGCGAGGAAGGTAGGGGCTCTCTCTACAGTGTTCAGGGCTGTGCAAAAGGCAGAGGACCCATCTCAGTGAGACTGGCCAAGACTAGTTCAGCATTTTTGTTTATGGCCCATATGCTTTTGATACAGACACTCGAAGTCTGAAAAATTTACCACATCCTTGGCCTTGCCAAGTTGAC
>NW_007787967.1:0-2400 GCF_000696425.1 Galeopterus variegatus
TCACTAAGGTGTGTTCAACAGAAAAGGTAATACCAGTTTTTAATTATTTTTCTACCTTAGAAGTGTTTTAATTCATAAATCATTTTCTCTAGAGACTGATATTTGAAAGTATTGTTTTACACTTAAGTGGCGATCAATTTATGTGCTATCCAAGCCCATCAAAAGCCAACAAGAATCTTATTTTGCCTTAAAACCAAAATTTGGCTTGTTTGGTCTGACTCTATCAGTGTTAAAGCTGCTTGGCAGTTGAGAAACTATTTTTATCCATTTCTTCAAAAAAATATATGAAGCACCATTACACATGAGGTAATATTCTAAGTCATGAAGACACACAAAATTATCAATTCAGATCAGTCCTTGCCTAAAATAGCTCACCTTCTACTGAGAAGAAAAATTGTCCATAGGTTATTGCAGCATTTAAATAGTAAATTTATAGTAAAGTAAATGCTTTTGAAAGTTAGTAAACTTATATGGGCTTATAAGAACCTTGTTAAAACATCATGATTCATGGGGAGCTGCTTACCAAGTTTGCTTCTTCTGGGTATTATGGACATAATTGCATTAATCAGGTAAGATCTATCCAATTGATAAATACATGTATAATAATGGAAGAAAGTGGGGAAGAATTATATATTTTAAGTTGAAACTTTATATACCCTAAAACATGATCAGTTGAAAATTATTGAACAAATAATATAATGAAATATTTTTCTACACAGTTTTTAAATACATTTAGCAACTATAAAGTGTGTAATAAGGTTTTTATGTGAATTACTGAAACTTCACATCTAAGTAACTTGTGCCAACACTTACTATAGTGGAGAGGATAGTCTATTAACTGGCCAACTCTCAATTTCCTTTTTCCCAGGTTCTAAAAATTCTCTTCTTTATCATATATATTTATTTATAATATACTGAGGGATGCTACTTTCTATTTTCAGAGCTTTTATTATAAGCCTCTGCTTATGCATTGACCTAGAAATTTCTCTTAAATACATAAATCATTTCCTAATTATGAATTCCCTTATGCAAAATTCCATTCTATGAAAATTGATTTTTGTATGTATTTTGAGAAATGTGGTCATTTGTGTTCCAATATTTGAAATATAAGTTATTGGTGTTGCAAATATTTTTCAAGTCTTCTTATTGGAATCAGGAAGGAAATAAGTAAGAGCTACTGGTAATATAAAAAAGGGAGTTAAATAGGGTAGTGATATGTGCCATTGTTGCTGAAGAGAGAGGCAACTAAGAGATAGTAAACCTGATTTTAGGCTTGAATTTTTGCATTGTATTGACAATGGGAAACTAACATGTGCCTGAGATGAACTATTTGAGCTGTGCTAAGATTTGAAATTTCCATGGATGAAGTTAAATTCTCTAACCTAGTATATTAGAGAGGAATTTGGGAACTGCCTAATCAGATTTGTGAAGTAGTTCTGTTGGAGAACTAGGATTTCAATCTACATCTAGATCCAGATATAGATCTGGATATATCTCTCTCCAAATTTTGTTTTCTAATCACTGGGCTGATTTCCATTCCTTTGGATATATGCCCTGTAGTGGGATTGCTGGATCATATGGTAGTTCTATTTGTAGTTGTTTAAGGATCACGTTGAAGGGATACTTGCACTCCCATGCTCACTGCAGCTCTATTTGCAATAGCCAAGATATGGAGCCAACCTAAGTGTCCATCGATAGATGACTGGATAAGGAAAATGTGGTGTATATATACACAATGGAATACTACTCAGCCATAAAAAAGAATGAAATTCTGCCATTTGCAGCAACATGGATGAGTCTGGAGAAAATTATGTTAAGTGAAATAAGCCAGACAACAAAAGAGATATACCACATGTTCTCACTTATAATTGGGTGCTAAGAAAGAAGGAAAGATAAAAGGAAGAGAGGGAGGAAGGAAGGAAGGAAGGAAGGAAGGAAGGAAGGAAGGAAGGAAGGAAGGAAAAGACCAAAGCTATATGTTGAACTTTCAGAAGGACAGAACAAACCTAAGGATACTAGAGATGGGGGAGGCAGGCAGGGTAGGAGGTTGGGGAGGGATAGGTTGAGTAAAGGGCATAAAGAAAAAAATCACGAATTATAATAGTGAATACATTTATAATAAATAAAAAAATCACTGAGCTGTGTCATTTCTTTATATTAATTAATTAGAAAATGACTTTTAAACCTATGTAAACTCAGAACAATATCAATTCAAAAAGGGGAGGAAACTAAAAAAGATTCATGAAGACTGATTGCTAAAGGATTTGTAGAATAACTTCAGATTCTGGTGGCTTGAGTAGGTATGTTTTACATGCTACTTAAATCTCTGCCTTAGCCTTTGTTGACACCTGAGGAAGAAAAGAAAGCCTGGGACGATTTAAGAAAAATACATTTACTGAT
>NW_007787968.1:0-2400 GCF_000696425.1 Galeopterus variegatus
AGCTCAGATACAACAAAATATAGTAACTCTCATCAGAAAAAGCCAAAGAAATATTTTAAGACTAACACTTTTTTTCTCACTCTTGGAGGCTGAGAAGGATTTTAGGGCAGAACTGAGCATGGTGGATTTACCACAACACCTTGACTTCAGCATGTTGAATTTTCCAAAACTGCTTCCTATACCCACTTTCCTATCTCAGCTTTTTCTTATTCTTGCTGGCCTTGATGGAATGTCCACTGTGAGTCTCTGTCATGTGCATTCAGTATCTATTCACCCTCATGTCCCACCTGCTCTCCAGGTCACTGACTGCACCTATTTGTGCCCCAGGATACCAAATATTGATGTGCAAATGTAAATCTGCCATCTCTGCCCAAGCCCTGTGACTTTCCAAGTGCCTCAAATAAAAATGGAAGAAATATTTTCAAGTGTCTATGTAATACTTTTTATAAAAAAAAGACGAATTTTCAACTGATGGTATAAATTTTGAAAATTCATAACATTTTAGAGAATTTTATATTTACTGTTTCATTTTCCCTATCCACAGAATCCATAATTAATCAAATTATGATCACTTGGAGCATGAGGATTTTTAGCTTTCATGTAATTTCACATCAACAACAAAAAAAGTTGCAATTCACGGGCACTGATTGCCAAGAGTTATGCATATTTCCTGAAAGAAGCAGTTGTCTGACAAAGTACACACAGATGTTAAAATTACTGGGCTAGGAGAAGTGAGAAGTGGAAAATCTTTCACACCACATATGCACCTTGCCTGCTGATCAAGGTTAAGGATTTGCTTAGCAATCAAATGTTTGGCTATAGAATGAGCTTTGGAGCTCTTCTGGCATCACACCGGAGACCAAATGTGTACTTTAGTAGTCCGACCTCTTCCTCAACATGAATATTTTCTGCACCAAAACTTAATCTCCATTTGATCCACTCAACTTAATCACTGCACAGATGTTTATTTATGACACAGGACGTTGAAAGGAAAAGCTCAACAACCTCTAAAATAGCCACTCACAAACAGAAAAATAACAGGAGGAAGAGGAATCTAGAAACCTCCTTCTTCATAATGATGTAAGCATTTAAATACCAAAGGTATAAATTTATGTTGAATGAAAGCCAAAGAATGCAGTCACCGAAAAAGTGAAACACAGATTATCTACACTGATTTTTATGCCAATGAAATTAAATGCTCAAATCAAGTAAATATGCTCTGTACTGAATCCCTTTATCTGAATAGCCTCTGTTCTCTTTCAACACCTCACTTCAAAGTAAGTGTGTCCAGGATTGGGCACCTGAAAAATTCTAAAAATAAATCGAACTCCAAAAAGCCTTAAAGGGAAAAAACATAATTTTGTAGAAAGATGAAGGAAAGAACAAAATTTTATAGTGGTGTTTTTAAACATTTCTATTGTTTCCCCCAGTTTCCTGCCTAAGCAGCACCATCTCTTTTGTTCTATCCCCAGCCATAGATTTTCTCCCCAAAAGCAATCCATCCTTCTCATGTCTGCAAGCTGCTCAGACTACTGACTGTGATACTACACAGATATGGGCAATGCTCCCAATTGCTTTTGCAGCTACAATATTTGTTCTTGTGCCCTTTTTATACAAAAGAGTCACACTTCAGGTCAGAAAAGCTGTTCCCCTTATCATGTCTATTGATAAAAAATAAAATAGTCAAGAGCCTATTACCAACTAAACACTATGGTTTTATATAAGGACAATCCTAGAGTTAGAATATCCTTGTTCATTACATAAATAAGCATCATCTAATGCATTGTATCAAGAGTGTCTACACCCTTATAACATCCACTGGCAGTGTTGGCCTTGGGCAGAACTGTCCAACAGGTAAAGTCTGTCTACAGCAGTGCTGCTTAAAGTCTGGTTCAGAGACTAGTACCCATCTGTTAACTGTTATCTATTTCTTGATGAGTACAAAAATTGGAAGCGAGATATTTTTATAACAATTTGTCATTGCCTGTTATACTACAGTACGGTCAGCAGACACATCTCACTGAACAGGGCATAAACCAGTTTGATGTTAACAAACACAAGTCATAGGTCACCTTTAGTGTGAACTGATACCAATGTTGGGTCTGCAACAAGTTGGGGAAAACTAACTGGTCTTCACCACAGATAGCTTGAAACACTCATCCAGAGAAACTTCCAGTCTCCCTTTCAAAGATCTTTCATTGTACATGTTGTCCCAAGCTTCCTGCTGAGAAATGTGCTAAAAAATTAATAGCTATGAATGTAAATCTATGTTATAAGTAGATATATGGGAACAAAGACACTCAATATAATGCCTTGGATGATGCTTATTTATGTACAAGGGTCTTCTAACACCACTGTAGTCCTTATACAACACTGAATGGATGTATATAATTCCTATAA
>NW_007787969.1:0-2400 GCF_000696425.1 Galeopterus variegatus
GGTACTTCAAAAAGTTCATGAAAAAATAGAATTAAAAGATAATATGAATCTTTCCATGAACCCCTCATATCTGTTGATAGATTGGATCACTGATACCTTTATATTTGCTTATATTTATATTATATAGTTACCCATCACATATTGTGAAATTTTTCTAAATTTGTTTTTTAAACTATGCATATAATGTCTTTTGCCTGTAGAAGTTTTAATTTTTTTTTTTTTTTTTTTACAAAGTAATATCTTTCAATCTTATCTTTTATCATTTTGGGCCTTGCGAGATATGCTAAGAAAGGACTTCTCCACAACATATATAAGATATAAAAAAAACCCTCAAATTTTCTTTTAATATTATATTTTTTGCTATTCTTGATTCCGTTACAGTTTACTTTGGTGTATTATACATGATAGATATTTTAATTTTAGTTTTTTCCAAATGGTTAGCCAGTAATCCCAACATCATTTTTGAGCAAGGTATAATTTCCCCACTGCTTTCAATATAATGAATATTAAATACCAAATTCCTATAAATACATGAGTCAGTTTCTGAACTCTCAGTCTTTACCAGTTTATCTTCCTGGGCCAGTACAGATGGTTTTAATTTCTGTAGCTTTAGAAGTTTTGTTTTTTTCTCTTTTGTTTTTACTTGAAGTAATTTTAAACTTCGAGAAAAGTTATGAGAGGAGTACAAAGAACTCCCATATGTTCTTTACCCAGATACCCCAATTAAAAATTTTTCCCATATTTATTTAAACGTTAAACATCTTAAATATATCCTATTAGCTTTATTCTCCCTCTCTATTTAAAAATTATTTTTCTAAAACCTATGGGCACATATGATGCTTTAGTGCCCCTTAATAGGCGGTTTGAATTTCCTAAAAAAGGACACATCTCCGTAACTTCAGTACAACCATCAAAATCAGGAAATTAACATATTACTACTATCTAATCCACAGACCCCATTCAGATTTCATTGATTATTCCAATAACAACCTTTATAACTCTGCATCCAATCCAAGAGCAATTGTTACATTTACTCATTATGTCTCTTTGGCCACCTTCAATTTGGAACTGTATTCTTTCCTTGTGTTTCAAGACTGTGACATTTTTGAAGAGTACGAGCCAGTTACTTTGTAGGATATACCTTAGTCTGTGCATTTTCCACAGGATCAGAACATTATGCCCTTTTGGCAGGAATAAAGCTGAAGTGATGCTGTGTTCTTTTCAGTGCATATCAGGCAGCACAATGTCTTACTTATTTCATTACTGGTAATGTTCACTCTTATAACTTGGCTAAGATGTCATCTGCCTACTGTAAAGTTTTTCTACTGCAAAGTTAATTAAAAAGGATTTTGTACTTACTAATAGGGAATTGAGTATTTTGTGGGGAGAAATTTTGAGACTACATAATATTCCCATTCTTCATCCGTCTGCATCCCCTACCTTTGGCGTCCACAGATGATTCTTTCCTAAATCAGTTACTATTAAGGTGGCTGCCAAGTGGTGATTTTTCTAATTCCATCATTCCATCTATCATTTATTAGTTGGCATTTTACTGTACGGCAAAGCATGCACTTTTTTCACCTAAGTATTATTATTTTTATCAGTATGAACTCATGGATTACTATTTAATTCAATGGATTATAATCTGTTACTTTCCTTATAAACAGTCAAATCGTCCCTGTGTTGGCCAGTGGGAGTCTGTTAAGCTGGCTCTTGTATTCTTTTGGCGTGTCCCCTTCAATCTTTCTTACTTTCTTAGTTTTTGGCACGTGATGTTCTAGGCTTATCTTTCCCTATCCCAGGTTGGATTCAGACTTCAAGGAATCCTTTCAGTGAAACCGAAATCTGGGCTAAAGGTGTGCTCGTTGCTACTAGGTTGTCATAGTTTCTAGGCCCTCTCAGCAGAGCTAGAAAATATATGTAGAGCTCATTCATATGAGCACACGCACATACATCTTCTCCTATTTCTATATCTGTCTATATCAGGGGTTGGCAAACTACAGCCCAAGGGCCAAATCCAGTTCACCACCTATTTTTGGAAATAAAGATTTACTGGAATACAGCCACATGCATTTGTTTATATGTTGTCCCACTCTGTAACTGCAGAGTAGAGCAGTTGTAACAGAAACCGTAGGGGGCTTGCAAAGCCAAAATATTTACTCTATCACATAAAGGCCATAGCCCTTTATGTAAAAAGTTAACCAACCCCTGGTCCATATTAAAACCATGAGTTCGTACTAATAGGTTCAATTCCAATTAACGCCCATATTGTAACTCCTCACAGTGAAAACCCACCTCTTATCCTCAATACATTTATTTGCACAATCCCTTCGAATGTAAGCTGCTTCCCAACTACCTCAGCCAAATCCCTTCAGCCCTGATGAAGGAGAAAGGAGACTT
>NW_007787970.1:0-2400 GCF_000696425.1 Galeopterus variegatus
ATCCCGTTGCCGGTCCCGGTCCGGTATGGGCGCAACACTGAGGGTTGTGATCCGTTGCCGGTCACAAAAAAAGGGGAAAAAAAAAAAAAAATCTTGCCTCAAAATCAGAATTTTGGAGCTTAAAAAAGACTTTGGAAATCAAGGAGGTCATCTTAGAATTATTTAGATCCAGAAAAGTTAAGTGATTTAACCGTGTTAAAGGCAAAGTAAGCATTGGAACCAGGAATTCTGTTCACCTTCTGCTCTGGTTTGCTTTATCCTGGCACCTGTCTGCCTCCTTATGGTTAGTAAGTTTCATGTATTTTTTTTCTAGTAAATCTACAGATAGATTAACCTCACCCAAAAGGTTCTAAGAGGAAAAAAACTAATATACTACCCTTTTATGTGAAGATGATTCTCCTGGCCCACTGCAGGACAATGCTGTGTGGTATTTCTAGCAGCAGAGCTAGATTTGCATCAAATCATCTACTGTCTTATTCCACACACATTTGCAGACTGGCTGGCCAAGATCAGGCACAGGCTGTAAGCATGAAACAGCATTGGTAACTGGAATGCAGATTCAGATCACTTTTGGAGCTAAACTAATAATTCTCAGGAGCATAGAAATCATCTGAAGAGCTTATTTAAAATGCACATTTCTGGGCCCATCATAGAGATTCTGAATTAGTCAAGGGTGCAGTGCAGGAATCTTCTTTTTTTTTTTTTTTTTTTTTTTTGTGACCGGTAAGGGGATCGCAACCCTTGGTGGGGTGTCGCCCGCACTGCGCTCAGCCAGTGAGCGCACTGGCTATCCTTATATAGGATCCGAACCCGCGGTAGTGGCACTCCCAGCGCCGCACTCTCCCAAGTGAGCCACGGGACCGGCCCAGGAATCTTCATTTTTGACGAACATCCAGGGCCTTACTATGAAGGTAGTCTTCTCATCATATTTTGAAAAACATTCGCAAAGAACCTATTAAGGTTCAAAATCTACTTTATTCTAGCATTTTAATGCTTAATTATATGTTGACTTTTTTTTTTTTTTGCTTTTAAATATTGCAAATATACATAAGTATATTTAAAAACTAATCTGGGAATGTCTCTGAAAATGATACAAACTATACTTGGGAGTCAGCTTTTTGGATGATCTTTATTCATTTATATTAGGTATAATAAAAAAACAAGAGTTTTGGGTTAAGCCAGGGCAAACAGAAAAATCATTTGTGACAGGAAAACAGGGGAAGACTCTGGGACTGTAAGGCTCTCTAGAATTGGTTTAGGTTATGATTAGTAGTGAAGTAGATGACCAGGTAGTGTATGTAGTTAGTGATACATCTGGTGTATGTACTTCTGCCTTTGCCTTTTCAATTTTTTTAATTGTTGTGTTAACTGAATACTCAAGTTAGTATCACTGAATCTGGCTGGAGGTAGTGAACAATTGGGGCTTGCTTACCATATTTGGCACTAAAAATATATAATAGCTTCAATTATATGCAGCAAAGACCTGGTATTAAGGAAGTTTCCCACAAAACAAATCAGAAGTTGGAGGCACTTAAATTACTTAATGAGTTTTATAGCAGAGGAGAAATCAATGTTTAGCAATGGAGCTTTAAGATTAAAGTCATTTAAATTCTAGCTAAAGGAGGAATTAATTAATTAATTTATTTATTTATTATTTTATTTTATTTTATTTTATTTGTCTTTTTTCGTGTCCGGCAACAGATCGCAACCCTCAGTGTCGCGCCTGTACTGGACCGGGACCGGCAACGGGATCACAACCCTCGGTGTTGCGCCCGCACCTCGCTCAGCCAGTGAGCGGGAACCGGTCTGTATGTGGGATCCGAACCCTCGGCGAGAGCGCCACTGCACTCCCAAGCGGTGCACTGTAGCAGTGCGCCACCGGGCCGGCCCTAAAGGAGGAATTTAATACAGGACGTATCTGCATAGTCTCAAAGCTATCAACATTCTTTGTCAGTATACACTAGATAACATGGAAACACTGAAGAAAGCTTTCTAAGATTAGTCTCAGTGGTGATATTCTAACAAGTTACCCATCTATCCATTTTTATTCCATCTCAGTGTGCTTCATGTAGGAATGTGTTGGATTTCTCTTGTAGGATGAGTTTATATTAAGTTTAAATTCACAGTGCACAGTTTTGATTCTGTTTCTTAGGTTTAAAGTTTCACCAGTAATCTTAAAGCTGCTTAAACTTTAAGACAGACATTAGTGAAAAATAATGTAGAGATAGCAACCCCTCAACTATCTTGATCAAATCAAGAATATTTAAGTGAAAAGAATACTTCTAAATGTGATTTAGTAATGGTGAGATAGATTTGGAATCATGTTTATAGGTGATACTATTATACAATTAATCTAATACACATATACCTGACTTTTTTTTTTTTTTTTTTTTTTTTTTT
>NW_007787971.1:0-2400 GCF_000696425.1 Galeopterus variegatus
ATAGAAGTAGAAATTCTGACCAGTGGAGTAGAATTGAGAACCCAGAAATCACTCCTCAGGCCTTATAGCCATCTGATGTTGGACAAAGGCAACAAAAATCTACATTGGGGAAAAGGCTGCCTCTTCAACAAGTGATGTTGGGAAAACTGGATATCCATATGCAGAAGAATGAAACTAGATATGCATCTCTCACCATACAATGAAAATCAACTCAAAATGGATTAAGTAATAAGATCTGACACTGTAAAACTGCTGAGGAATAATATAGGTGGAACACTCCAGCAACTAGGTCTGGGCACAGACTTTATTAACATGAGCCCAAAAGCACAAGCAGCAAAAGAAAAAGTAAACAAATGTGACAAACTGAAAAGCTTCTGTGCAGCAAAGGAAACAACAGAGTGAAATGACAACCTACAGAGCAGGAGAAAATTTTTGCTAACTATGCATTTGACAAGGTATTAATATCCATAATATACAAGGAACTCAAGCAGTTATACATTAAAAAACAAATGGCCCAATTAAAAAATGGACAAAGGAGCTGAATAGACATTTTTCAAAGGAAGACAAACAAATGGACAAGAGGTACATGAAAAAATGATCAACATCACCAGTCATCAGGGAAATGCAAATTAAAACCACATTGAGATACCACCTCACCCCAGTTAGACTGGCTATAACCAAAAAGATGGTGAATAACCAATGCTGGCGAGGGTGTGGAGAGAAGGCAACACTCCTCCACTGTTGGTGGGACTGTAAATTAGTACAACCACTGTGGAAAACAGTATGGAGGTCTCTAAAACAACTATGGATAGACCTTCCATACAATCCAGCAATCCAACTTCTGGGTATATACCCAGAGGAATGGAAATCATCATGTCAAAGTGATACCTGCACTCCCATGTTCATTGCAGCTCTGTTTACCATAGCCAAGACATGGCACAAACCTAAATGTCCATTGATGAATGACTGGATAATGAAACTGGTCTATATACACCATGGAATATTGCTCTGCCATAAAAAGGAATGAAATATTACCATTTGCAACAACATGGATGAACCTGGAGAAACTTAGGTTGAGTGAAATAAGCAAAGCACAGAGGGATAAATACTGCATGTACTCCCTCATATGTGGGAGTGAAGAGTGAAAGAAGGAAGGAAAGAAAGACCACAGTGGTGTGTTGGACTTGTAGAGGGTGAGAACATTCTTTGGGCTACAAACTGGACTAGGGGGAGAAGGTGGATGGGAAGGGAAGTTGGGGATAATTGGGTGGGAAACAGGGATACAAATGCAATTTGTGGTAATGTGTATGCTGCCAGCATGAATCTGGCCCTCACATCATGGGCACAAGGGGTGACAACCAGCTTGTATCTCATGAATATTCATAACCAATTAAAAAAAAGAGAACTCACTGCAGTAACCTGAGCCAGTTGATGCATCTATGCATGTTGAACTCCTCATCCCAATTATTCACCAGTTTCCCAGCTCAGTGTCCCTGCAACCCCAAGAGGGCCTGGAGTGAGGGGGCCATGGTGATGAGTTGGGGGCATGGGTGGCTTTGGATGGCTCCTCCCTCCCCTTTGTCCCCAGGGAGCCCAGGCCCCTCTGACCTCAGGCATGGCAGAAGAGGCCAGGACTTGCCTGCCTCAAGGGAGCAGCCAACCCTGTACCTGCTGGTACTTCTCCATAATGTCCATCTGCTCCTAGGCCCGGAAGGTCTTGATACCCTTCTTCATGTTTAGTTTGCAAGACAAAAG
The DNA here is from genome assembly GCF_000696425.1 of Galeopterus variegatus. Taxonomy (NCBI): domain Eukaryota; kingdom Metazoa; phylum Chordata; class Mammalia; order Dermoptera; family Cynocephalidae; genus Galeopterus; species Galeopterus variegatus. Next base: position 1,756 of record NW_007787971.1, read on the forward strand.
TAATCCAAGGCTAGCATTGACCCTGAGAACTCCAGACAATACATCTAACTGCTACGGTCGGGGATCCCATTTTCCACCGTCACCACCCCCACTCTCCAACCCACCCCCCAGTACAAAGGGACCAGACTCTGTCTCCACCTCCCGGTGGTTTCTGGGGTCTCTTCCCCTGGCCAAGGATAAGTTTGGGGACTTGAGAACCACAGGACCTGGAAGGTGAAGCCTGTTGTCCCAAAGGGCCCTGCAGAGACACACACCTGCCTCAGCAGGACCAATGGTGTCAGTGGTCAGCATGAAGTGCCCAATGGGCTGTTCTGGGCACCAGGAAGCAGAACGTGATTTAGAGACCACAGGTCTCTGTACAATTAGCCTCCCAGAAGCTCTCAGGAGACACACGGTCATCCAATTCTTTATAGGCAAAAAGAAATCTCATGACTGCTGCATTCTACTTAAATCTTAGCACCAGCCAACAGGAAGGAACTGGGTTTGGGAAAAAGGGTGACCTATGTGACTTTGAAGCAGCCTCTGTTCTCGTGCTATGCCTTAGGCAAGAGGAACACTAGAGTTTACAGTTCTGAGCATGGCAATATCAGAAGGGGCTCTGTCCTTTTCCTAGGCACAGGTCAGAAACTAGCGAGCTATGGGGAT
>NW_007787972.1:0-2399 GCF_000696425.1 Galeopterus variegatus
ACCTCTCTCTCTCTCACTCTACCTCCTTCTCCCCAGCCCCCTCCACCTCTGCTCCTGACTGGATCAGCTCTGTCTCTGTACACACTCTCTCTGTGAATAGCCGTGTCTGTCTGTCCGTCCATCCACCCTGTTCAGTTCCCAGCTCTCCCTGCTCCTGCACATAGGAGACCCCAAAGAATGTCCTTCCGAATCCCATCCAGGGGCCTGGGCTCACATTCTGAGCACAGTCATGATCATAAGATACTTTTGTATCTGAAAAAAGTTGGTAATTTAAACTTCAGGAAGTTAAGGTTCTACAAAATCTCTGTGGGTAGAATTGGAAACAGCTCAGTTTTCTAACTCAGAAGACCCTAGAGGAACAGGGTTAGGGCAAGTGGAGGGACTTTTATAATTCACAAAAGGAGACATGGTTTTGCAGCTGCTATTGTTTAAGTGTTAAGGACCGATCCAGCCTGGGCACCTCAGTGTCCAGATGGGGACACCCAAGGAGGTGAAGAGACTTGGCCAGGGTCAAAGAGGTGTTGGGGCAGTGCCGGGCGTGAAGTCCAGGTTTGCTGCCTCAGGTCACTCTTGGGCTTAGGAGTTGGGCTTAGGAGACCACGTCTGTTGAGATGGATTCTTAAGATAAAGATTCTGGGGTGGGGAAGGGCCAGGAAGAGAGGTGGGGGCAAAGTCATCACAGTCAGGGAAGGCCACTGCCGCCAGAGGCCCTCAGAGGCCGGCTCTGCGCTCCCTTCCCTAAGTCTCCACAGACCTCCTGGGGGTTCAAAGCTGCTGAATCACTGGTGACACACCTCTGCTCCTGACTGAATCAGCTCTGTCTCTGTACACACTCTCTCTGTGAATAGCCGTGTCTGTCTGTCCGTCCATCCACCCTGTTCAGTTCCCAGCTCTCCCTGCTCCTGCACATAGGAGACCCCAAAGAATGTCCTTCCGAATCCCATCCAGGGGCCTGGGCTCACATTCTGAGCACAGTCATGATCATAAGATACTTTTGTATCTGAAAAAAGTTGGTAATTTAAACTTCAGGAAGTTAAGGTTCTACAAAATCTCTGTGGGTAGAATTGGAAACAGCTCAGTTTTCTAACTCAGAAGACCCTAGAGGAACAGGGTTAGGGCAAGTGGAGGGACTTTTATAATTCACAAAAGGAGACATGGTTTTGCAGCTGCTATTGTTTAAGTGTTAAGGACCGATCCAGCCTGGGCACCTCAGTGTCCAGATGGGGACACCCAAGGAGGTGAAGAGACTTGGCCAGGGTCAAAGAGGTGTTGGGGCAGTGCCGGGCGTGAAGTCCAGGTTTGCTGCCTCAGGTCACTCTTGGGCTTAGGAGTTGGGCTTAGGAGACCACGTCTGTTGAGATGGATTCTTAAGATAAAGATTCTGGGGTGGGGAAGGGCCAGGAAGAGAGGTGGGGGCAAAGTCATCACAGTCAGGGAAGGCCACTGCCGCCAGAGGCCCTCAGAGGCCGGCTCTGCGCTCCCTTCCCTAAGTCTCCACAGACCTCCTGGGGGTTCAAAGCTGCTGAATCACTGGTGACAACCCAGCACCTCAGGGGTGACACAGGAGATGGGTGGGGAGAAGGACAGCCAGGGACTCAAGAACAGAGGCAACTTTGGTGTCAACTCTCCTCTGAGGCAAAAAGTATTGACAGTGGGACCTGTGGAGTGTGCCAGGGATTTGGCAGCTGAAGACCTGAATCCAAATTCTGGCTCTCCCCCTTGCCAGCTGAATAACCCTGAGCTTAACCATGGTGAGTTTCGCTTGCTCTGCCCTAAAATGGAGGTTGTGAGGATTAAAGGAGATGACGCGCATACAGCACCTGGCGCAAATTCACCTGTAACACGCGAGTTCCAGGTACCCTTCATTGTGGTGCATCAATAAAGATCACTGGAGTGTCTGCTCCCTGGAGGTTTCACTGCACTAGCCAGCTCCACATCTCTTGGCCGGCTGGCTGCAGGGACAGAAGGGTGGATGGACGGGTGGATGGGTGGATGGGTGAGTGGACAGAGGGATGAACAAATGGATGGATGGATGAGTGAATAAATTAAATCCTCCAAGAGACAGTGGCTGCCAGACTGCACCTTCTTCTACTTTCTAATCTGCAGTTTTAAAAGATAGGGTGAATCAAATATAAAATCCCGGGGGCAAGAGTAAAAGCAAGGCAGAGGCAGAGCGGGCCAGAGGGGAACCGCTCCCCTGTTCAGATGGCAGGCGGTGAGCCCCAATGCCAGTTTCCAGCTTGATTTCCTTCTCTCCGTAGGTTGAAGCTGACCCCGAGCTGCTCGTCTCCTGGACAAGGATGCGAGTGTCAGGTAGGACCAGGTTCTGAGGATTCTAAAGGTTGGGCTCTGGAACTGGCTTTAGAGTCATTTTTCTGTCAGCAGTGTCCCCCATCGTG
>NW_007787973.1:0-696 GCF_000696425.1 Galeopterus variegatus
GCTCATCGATCTAAGTAAACTCATCAAACCAAGCTAATCGATCTAAGTTATCTCATCAGACCAAAGTAATCGATCTAAATAAACTCATCAGACCAAGCTCATCGATCTAAGTAAACTCATCAAACCAAGCTAATCGATCTAAGTTATCTCATCAGACCAAGATGTTCGATCTAAATAAACTCATCAGACCAAGCTCATCGATCTAAGTCAACTCATAAGACCAAGCTCAACAATCTTAGTAAACTCATCACACCAATCTAATCGATGTAAGTAAACTCATCAGCGCAAGCGAATCGATCTAAGTTAACTCAAAAGACCACGATAATAGATCAAAGTAAACTCATCACATCCAGCTCATCGATCTAAGGAAACTCATCAGACCAAGCTCATCAATCTAAGTAAACTCAATAGACCACGATCATCTATCTAACTCACCTCATCAGACCAACCTCATCGATCTACGTAAACTGAAAAGAGCAAGCTCATCGATCTAAGTAAACTCATCAAACCAAGCTAATCAATCTAAGTTATCTCATCAGACCAAGATGTTCGATCTAAATAAACTCATCAGACCAAGCTCATCGATCTAAGTAAACTCATCAGACCAAGCTCATCAATCTAAGTAAACTCATGAGACCCAGCTAATCGATCTAAGTAAACTCATGAGACCCAGCTAATCGATCTAAGTAAACTCAT
>NW_007787973.1:1553-2399 GCF_000696425.1 Galeopterus variegatus
AATCGATCTAAGTAAACTCATGAGACCCAGCTAATCGATCTAAGTAAACTCATGAGACCCAGCTAATCGATCTAAGTAAACTCATCAGACCAAGCTACATCGATCTAAGTAAACTCATCAGAGAAAGCTAATCGATCTAAGTAAACTCATCAGACCAATCCCATCAATCTAAGTTTACTCATCAGACCAAGATGTTCTATCGAAGAAAACTCATCTGACCAAGCTCATCAATCCAAGTAAACTCATCAGACCAAGTTCATCGATCTAACTAGACTCAACAGAGCAAGCTCATCCATCTAGGTAATCTCATCAGATCGAGCACATCGATCTACGTAAACTCAACAGACGAAGCTCATAGATCTAATTAAACACATCACAGCAAGCACATCGATCTATGTAAACTCATCACAACAAGCTCATCGATCTAAGTACACTCATCAGAGCAAGCTCATCGATCTAAGTAATCTCATCAGACCAAGGTAATTGATCAAAGTAAACACATCACTCCAAGCTCTTCTATCTAAGTTAACTCATCAGACCAAGCTCATCGATCTAGGAAAAATAATAAGACCAAGCTAACAGATCTAGGAAAACTATCCGAAAAAGCTAATCGATCTAGGAAATATAATCAGACCAAGCTAATCGATCTAGGTAAACTAATCAGACCCAACTAATCGATCTAGGAAAACTAATCAGACCAAGCAACTCGATCTAGGACAACTAATCAGACCAAGCGAATCGATCTAGGAAAACTAATCAGACCAAGCTAATCGATCTAGGAAAACTAATCAGACCAAGCGAATCGATCTAGGAAAACTAATCAGACCAAGCTAATCGATCTAGGAA
>NW_007787974.1:0-2399 GCF_000696425.1 Galeopterus variegatus
GGGCATAAAGAATAAGTACAATTTGTAACAATATACATACTAATAATATTGATTTGATCAAATATGTCAACATTGAACCCCAAAATATGCATAATCAATTATGATTCAATAAAATAATAATAAAATTTTAAAATAAATAAAATAAAAAGACTCGTACAAGGTTGCTATGGTTTCAATGTGTTCCCCAAAGCTCATGTGTTGGAAAATTAATCCCCAATGCAACAGTGTTGGGAGGTGGGGCCTAATAAGCCATGATTTGGTCATGAGGGCTAAAGTTGTTATTGCAAGAGTGGCTTAGTTACGGCAACAGTGGGCTTGCTATAAAAGTGAGTTCAGTCCCCTCTTGCTGTCTTCACCTCCACCTTCTTCCACAGGATGACACAGCAAGAAGGTCCTGGCCAGATGCCAAGCAGATGCTGACACCACGCCCTTGGACTTCACAGCATCCAAAACCATGAGCAAAACGACCTTCTACTGTTTATAAATCACCCAATCTCAGGTATTCTGTTGTAGCAGCAGAAAACAGACTATGACAAAGGAACATCATGTGGAATTTCAGAACACCAGGAATAAAAACAATATTTCAAAAGAAAGAAAAAAACAAGACAGTTACAAAGCCTCAGGAATTAGAATAGACTCAGTCTTATTGCTAGCAATACTGGGAAATTGAAGATGGTATAACAATGCCTTCAAAATTCTGAGAAATGTTTACAACCTGGACTTTTATACCCAGCCTAACTATGTACCTATCAAACTATCTATCAAATTTATAGGTAGAAGAAGGGCATCGAAGTTCTCAAAAAACTGTGGGAAGATTTGTTCCATCAAAACAAAAGAATAAAACAAACAAACAAAACAGGAAACAGAACATTCAGGAAATGGGAATGCCAATACTGGAGAAAGGAAGAGAGTAACCTACACTGACGGTACAAGGAAGATGTAGGATTGGAGCAGGTCATATGATTCCATATACAAAATTCTAGAAAATGCAAACTATTCTATAATGATAGTGAATCAGTTTTTGCCTGGAGATGGGTGTGAAGAGAGGGATAAATTATAGAGGGGCACAAAGAAACTTTTGGGGTGATGGAAATGCTCATTATTTTAATCATTGTAATGGATTTGTGGGTGTACACATGTGTCAAAACCAAGTCGTTTGCCTTAAAGATGTGCATTTTATTGCACCTTAACTACACCCCAATAAAGCAGTAACAAAAATTTTTAGGAAAATGAGAATTAGTGAAATGGAAGATTGGTCAGAGGGAACTATCCACATGGAAGCCACAGAGATAAAAAGAAGGAAGGTACAAAGGAAAGAATAAAAAGCACCCATGATATGCTGAGAAAGTCTAACATGTTTTATTGGGATCACTTCACAACAGCTGTAAAGAAAGCCCGAAAGGAGTGACATGATATCGCCAAAGTGCTGGGAAACAAAACTGCCAAAGTAAACTTCCCTACCCAGAGAAAATATCCTTCATTAATATCATTACTGAAAGCAAGAGAAAGACATTTGCAGATAAGCAAAGGTGGAGAGAGTTCCCCCGGAGCAGGCCCCGCTCGGAGAAATTCCACAGGGTGTTTTCCAGGCGGAAGATCCAGGACTCTGCATGGAAGCTCAGAGCTGCAGCAAATGGTGGGGAGCAAAGTGGCGGGGTGCTCAGACAGGAAGCAACGTTTTTTCTGGCTGGAACCAAAGATCTGAAAACTCAGACTGTATACGGGTGACAGATACGTGAACCCAGATCACCAAGGGTCCTGAACACCAGGCAGGAAGGAGGAAGAAGACGGGGGGCAGATACGGAAAAACGTGGAAGTTAAGAGAGAGAAAGCACAGCCGTCCACGACGGAGAGGTCCGAATGACCGAGAAGGCAGGTGACACTGTCACATCCCATCTGGACTCTAGGGAGATGGCAATTAAATGCCATTGGATTGGGGGTTCAGGAAGTCACAGGAAATGCTGGGAAGGTAATCTTAACGAAAGAACGGGGATGAGCTCCTGATAGCAAGGAATTAAAGGACGGGCACTAAAGGAAGCAGAAGCAGCAGGTGCCTTCTCCACCTGGGAGCCTGACGAAGCCCTCGCTCTGCTTCTGCAAAATAGAGCTCTTGGTACTCCCCTCCCAAGCCTGCCTCTTCCCTAGAATGCCTCCTCATTACCTAGCAACTCAAGCCAAACACAGGAGTAAGCACTAATTCCTGTCCCTTGTCCGCCAGACCCAATCCAGCAGCAATTCCTGTTAGTCCAGCCCAGTGTCCAAGACCCCCATCATCTCTTCCCTTACACACTGCCATAATCTCCGATGGAGTCGGGTGAGGGCTGCTTCCTTTCTTCCTCCCTCTAATCCAATCTCCCTGGAGTGATCTTTTAGGGGGAAAAAAAATCAGACCATGTCAC
>NW_007787975.1:0-2399 GCF_000696425.1 Galeopterus variegatus
TACATTCGTTTGATAAATAAGAGTTGTGGAGGTGCTTGTCAGCTCTTTTGTAGTGCACCATACAGAGGAAGAGCTGGTTAACTAACCTGTTGCTAAGCAACAATGCTACATAGACTAGAACTTCTGGAAACCAAATAGGGGGCAGGAGTATGAATTGTCCAAATTTTCAAAGGGAAAGAGAGGGAGCAGTACACAAACGAACGGAGATCTGGGAAACCAGCCTTTGAAAATCAAACAGAGGCAATTCAAGTGAGTAGTCGAGAAATAAACCAAAGGCTCAGTCCTCAAGTTCTTCCATGCACAGAACACCCATTGAACTCAGAGGGGTTCTGCATGTGTAAGAGCCAAAAGATTAACCCCAAAAGAGCTCAATGAAATCAAAGTAAAAATTAATAATAAAGTGAATTTTTATTAACGTGCTTAAGACTTTGTTTAAATGCCATCTTTCATAGGTAGTAAAAGAAAATTAATACTAAGATTTTACTAAGAGCTCATTAAATTTCAAATTTCAAAGCATACATTTTAAAGCACAAAGAAGTCAGCAAAATTGGAGGGGAAGGTTAGCATTGTTATAGATTTGAGAATTGGATTTTCCCTTAAATTTTAAATTACATTGTTAACACTATAGAGAGAAAGTGTTTAAAGAAAGTGTAAACATTTGTTTTACCTCAGTTGTGTAGAAATGATGATTTCCATATCTCTTTAGAAAATCTTAAATGTGTAAATATAGGTTCTTTTCAAGCGTATGGCATGTCTAAATGTAAAGAGAATACTGCATCAGAAACCTAGAGAACACCTGGAATGAGAGAGATCATTATCCTAAGTCCTGTGGTTACCAAATAATTTCAAATTCTCTTCAGGTGAAGCCCACGTCAGCAATTTTGCATTGTGCCAGCTAATTCTGCTCCTGTCTCCCTGCCCTGCTCCCTCTCTCTGTCCTTCTCTAGCTGCGGGCCTCAGGGCCTGACCTCTGCATCACCCAGATGTCCTCCTCCTCCTGCTTCTGGTTGGGTGTGGTCAACAGGTGAAGGCCAGAGAGCAAGAAGAGAGAAGTGCCAAGAGGGAGGAGTTATTTCTGCCTCCCCTCCCTCCCAGCATTCCCGGCCCCTTGTCTTCAGCCGCTCTCGCTGGTTCCTGGCCCCTGGCTCTGCTCTGTCAGTTCCCTTAGCCCTGCCCACACCTCTGCCAATAGGCCCTTCATGAGATTCTCTTGGATCCCAGAAGTGTACACCCTCTGTTTTCTGAAGAATCCTCATAAGTACATAAAAACTATTAATAAGTAAATAAAATTAAAATATTTGATTTTGCATAAGATAAAGCTAAGAATTTTAGTGTATATCTTTTAAATGTAGAAAGTAAATTTCCCAGAAAAAAAATTGCTAACAACCAAATTTTTATTTATATATTTAAATATAGGAAAAAATTTTCCAGAAAAGATTGCGATCAACCAATCAAATTGCATTAGCTATCATGAGGGGAAAATAATCAGTCATATTAGTTTTCTTAATATTGTTCATATCTGTCTTGTGAAAATATTGTAATGATCAAGTACTTCTTCAGTAAATAATTATGCTGAAGTAAAACATTTCATATTGTACTGAATATAACCACAGACTATTTTGAAAATTATATTGGAATCATGTAGACATAGTTTTAATAATGGATACGATAACTATTTCCTTTTCTAACCAGAAATTAGGAGCAGACTACATACAAAGTCTGCAGTGGAGGACTTTCAATTCCACATGATGGAGTAATTCTTTTCATCTCCTCTTCCTCCTGAGACCTCACTAGAATTAGAGGAACAGAATAATGAAATACAGTAATAATGAAATCTACAACAATGGAGAAAACAGGAAAGGGAACATTGACAGACAAAGGAACTGGACGGTTACTATTGGAGAGGAGGAGCACATGGAGTAGCAGGCGATTGACAGTAGAAGAAGCGAAGCCCGATAGGTTTATGTAGACATCAAAGGGTAGCAGCTCCAGGCATGGACGCCAGACACAGATGACAGGTGACATGCTGAGGTAAAAAAAAGGGAACAAAGGAAAAAAGTGAGAGAAAGAAGGAAAAAGAGAGAGAGAAAGGAAAGAAGGGGCGACGGGAGGGTTAAAGTTAGATCTGCATACTGAACAATGAAATCCTTCAACTGTTCCTAGAGTATTTCTGGCCATAAGGTTCATGTCCTACCCCTAACACTCCTGGCTGCCCAAAGCAGGTTATTCACTAAGAAAATACCAAAAGACTGTAGAGAAAATTTCTCCAAATGCTGATATCAGGGGTCTTCCAAAAAAAGACTGCCACTTGATCATCCTGTGGCAAAGCCCCAAAATTAGCCAGCCCTGGCTATCCTCCCAGACACTCCACTGCACTGTCAGTCTCTCCCTTTTGCTTG
>NW_007787976.1:0-2399 GCF_000696425.1 Galeopterus variegatus
ACCTGCAACCTCTCCAACAAACACATACATACATTTCTTATTCCCCTTTCAACCTTATTTTCCTCCACAGCACTTATGAACATTCTATCTATACCACTGGCAAGTGTGAAATTTGATACACACACACACTCATTCATGTATCTTTGGTATATATTGAATCAGAAATTCTGATTTACCTGGCCTGTGGTAGAACATAAGCACTGCTACCTTTTAAAGCTCCTCATGTGGTTCTTGTAAGCAGCCGGTGTTCTATATAATCAACAGTTCAACCAAAATGGAATTTCTGGAGCCTTGCTCCTTTGTTCCATGAATATCAAGACATTCTCTTGGCAGTTAACATTCCCATCAGCTGAGATGTCCCAGCCATCCTGAGCACCAAAGGATCAGTTAGGTTAAAAAGTAATGTAATAAGAGAAGGTGAGTGAGAAAAGGGGAAGATTGGAATGTTGCAGTCTCAGGGTAGGTGTCAGAATTTGAGTCTTCAGATGTGGGTGTGCGTGGCCAAGGCAAAGTAGGAAAAAATAGGAAAAAAGCATCAGAACATTCATTTTCCCAAATGCTTCAATTAACTGAGTTTTACTTATAATTATATATAGTATAATAGTATATAATATATAGTAAATATAAAATAATCCATGTGTATTAATTATATATAGTGTATATTTATAGTTTGCCTAGCATGCCCAGCATGTTTTTGAAAACATAAAAGGGAGAGGAAAAACAAAAGACCTACATATGTACACATGGATAAAAAGGACTACATGAACATAAACAAAAATGTTAACAATGAAGTCATTGTTAATTTTTTTTAAATGTTGTACAATGATCAAATAACATTTCTATAATCCTAAACAGCAATACATTTAAAAAGAAAATAATTTACCCAAAATGAACTTTGCTCTTTCAGGATATCTTAGTCTTTAAGGAAGTAATGTTCTGAACTCCAGAACATATTAAGATGTACTAGTATAGAGTACCTAATGCAAACAGCAATTCCAATGAGTCACTTTCTTTTTTTAACTATGAGATAGCAGTCAGGCCTAATTATTTAGACTTATAAATATTTACTCTCAAGCCAAGTTCCTTATGTTGGTAATGTTGACTTACTAAATGCAAATTTATGTTGATATATTACAAGACTTCCTTTTCTAAGGGTTACGTATTATATGGAGAGAACTTCATGGAGGTTTTTCTGAAGGATTTTCCATCTTTTGTGAAAAAGAAATTGGACAAAGAAGGCCTCTCTGACTATACAATTTTAACCTGCAACCTCTCCAACAAACACATACATACATTTCTTATTCCCCTTTCAACCTTATTTTCCTCCACAGCACTTATGAACATTCTATCTATACCACTGGCAAGTGTGAAATTTGATACACACACACACTCATTCATGTATCTTTGGTATATATTGAATCAGAAATTCTGATTTACCTGGCCTGTGGTAGAACATAAGCACTGCTACCTTTTAAAGCTCCTCATGTGGTTCTTGTAAGCAGCCGGTGTTCTATATAATCAACAGTTCAACCAAAATGGAATTTCTGGAGCCTTGCTCCTTTGTTCCATGAATATCAAGACATTCTCTTGGCAGTTAACATTCCCATCAGCTGAGATGTCCCAGCCATCCTGAGCACCGGTTATCCAGTTCCCTGCTCCTCGCCAGCTGCTAGAACCCTGATACATCTGTCCTCAGTGTCTGCCTTTTTGTCTCTCCTTTGGGAAATATAACTAAACAAACCAACTAAAAATGAGGAAAATAAACTTGTAAGCTTCTTTGAAAAATAAGTAAAGAACAAATCACATCTCTTAGGCACTTCAAAAAGACAAATGAAAGAAACACCTTCTGTGGAAAGTTGCACCTGCAACGACTTGTAGAGGGCTGCTTTAAAACGTTTAATGGTGACCTCAGAGTGACAGCTGGCGAGGCTTAGAGGCGTGTTGTAATGCACTTCACCAGGGATCCTGGTGCGACAGCTGGTGGAGCTTACAGAAGGCTACCTAAAGGAAGTGCCTCAGGAATCACGAAGCAGCTGCTGGCAGGACAGCTAGAGACAAAATCAACTCAGATGGCATCAACCATACTTTTTAAAAAAATCACTTTAAAGTTTTGCTTTTGAAAGAATTATAGACTTATAGGAAATTGCAAAAATAATACAAAGAAGTCCCATGTATCTCCCACTCAGTTTCCCCCAATGGCTGCATCTTGTGTAATAACCACAGTACAATATCAAACCATGAATGTGACACTGGTACAATGTGTGTCTATAGTACTATGCCATTTTTATCACTTCTTATGTAGACATCACTACAATTGAGGCACAGAATTATTCCATCATTTTTCATTTCTCTGGGATACGTGCCCAGGAGAGCAATTGCTATGTCTTCTTGGTGGATTG
>NW_007787977.1:0-2398 GCF_000696425.1 Galeopterus variegatus
CCCATTTCAGAAAGCAAGTGGGTGCCTGGCACCACGGCCCAAACCCCTTTCCCAGGCAACAGCCATGACTACTTTCTAGGCAGCACAAAGAACAGGCGTGAGCTCTGGCCACTCCTTGACACGCTTTTCACTGATGGTGGATTTTTCCCTCCACACTAGCTGTAAATTTGACTCACCCCACTGAGAACTGTTATCCTCAGAATCAGCTTCCCCCCGCCCTCCACTTTACCAGAACCCACCTTCAGCATGCCTTAGAAGACAGGGGTCAGAGGGGGTCGTCTCTGCTTCCCCGGTGTTGGCCGGTCCTGTCATCGGGATGCAAAGTTTACCGAGGTTATCTACAAAGGCCGCTCCGAAAGCTTGTTTCTCTTCTCTGCAACGGCCACTTTCATGATCTGCAAGTCCAAACGCGTTTTGTCTCATTACACGTCACAGAACTTCTGTCATCTCCCATTGATCCTGTCCCAGCTTCCCAGACCGCGGGAATTTTCTGAGAGTGCTTTGCAAAGGCCAAAGGGACACAGAGTAACGTCACGCCAACGCTTTTACTCCACCAATTCCATGCCAGACATTTAAAAAGTCCCGAGCCCGCCCCGGAGCAAGGGCCCTTCCCGGAGTCACCCCTGTCCCAAGACTCCGCGCCCCTCGTGCGTCAGCCCTCGGCGTGCCCAGCTTATCTGGAACCCGAGCGGAGCCTGCAACCCTCGCAGCCCCTGAGGTGCCCCGTTACCCCGCGTGCCCTGCGGGGGCGCGGCCGCTGGCACCGCCAGGATATAGCCCCCGCCGCTGCCCGCCTCTCAGCGTCCGACTCCCGCAGAAGGGCGGGCGCGGGGAACCCTGGGACTTGTAGTCCTCGGTGCGCTCGGCCCCCGCAGCCGAGCAGGAGGGGACGCCGAGGGGAACCACACCTCCCAGGGTGCCCCGCGCGGCCGGCGGTCGGGGCGGCCTCTGCTGGCGGCTCGGCGCGTTGCTAGGAGCGGCCTCAACACCGCCACCTGGGGAGAGGACGCCGGGCCCGAAGGCCCTCCGGGACTGCCGGGGTCTGCGCGTTCCTCCTGCGCTCTTGTGAGCGCTGACTCGTGGCGGAGTGGGGGGCGTGAGAAATGTGGTACTATTGGAAAATGGACGGGAGGATCCCTAAGGATTTATCCCACACCCCAAAGCTCGAGAGAAGTGACTATCACCTTCCTGTTCAATGATCAAATCAAAACTACGTGGGAGCTAAGAGAGAAAGGACAGACCACGGTGCATGGGACTTACAGAGGGAGAGAACATACCTAGGAATACAAAGTGGAGTGGGAAAAGGGATGGGGAGGGAGGTCGGGGATAATTGGGTGGGGGACATGGGGTATAATCACAATTTGCGACAATGGGCATGCTGTCAGCATGGATGTGGCCATCACATATTAGGCACGAGTGGTGACAATTAGCTTTGTACCCCATGAGTATTCATAACCAATAATAATAAAAAGCTGCACGGCCAGAGTGAAACCCAATACGGATGCCCAACAAAAAGACACCTACCACGTTTTCTTGTGTGCTTCTTATGGATTTTATTAAGGGTTATTCAATTTCACAAAGGAAAGAGCGGTGAGTGGTTTGGCTTACCCGCAGGCCAAGCAGTGCCCGCCGTCATCGCTGTCCTGCTCCGGCCCCAGCACAAAGAACAGGCGTGAGCTCTGGCCACTCCTTGACACGCTTTTCACTGATGGTGGATTTTTCCCTCCATACTAGCTGTAAATTTGACTCACCCCACTGAGAACTGTGATCCTCAGAATCAGCTTTCCCCCGCCCTCCACTTTACCAGAACCCACCTTCAGCATGCCTTAGAAGACAGGGGTCAGAGGGGGTCGTCTCTGCTTCCCCGGTGTTGGCCGGTCCTGTCATCGGGATGCAAAGTTTACCGAGGTTATCTACAAAGGCCGCTCCGAAAGCTTGTTTCTCTTCTCTGCAACGGCCACTTTCATGATCTGCAAGTCCAAACGCGTTTTGTCTCATTACACGTCACAGAACTTCTGTCATCTCCCATTGATCCTGTCCCAGCTTCCCAGACCGCGGGAATTTTCTGAGAGTGCTTTGCAAAGGCCAAAGGGACACAGAGTAACGTCACGCCAACGCTTTTACTCCACCAATTCCATGCCAGACATTTAAAAAGTCCCGAGCCCGCCCCGGAGCAAGGGCCCTTCCCGGAGTCACCCCTGTCCCAAGACTCCGCGCCCCTCGTGCGTCACCCCTCGGCGTGCCCAGCTTATCTGGAACCCGAGCGGAGCCTGCAACCCTCGCAGCCCCTGAGGTGCCCCGTTACCCCGCGTGCCCTGCGGGGGCGCGGCCGCTGGCACCGCCAGGATATAGCCCCCGCCGCTGCCCGCCTCTCAGCGTCCGACTCCCGCAGAAGGGC
>NW_007787978.1:0-2398 GCF_000696425.1 Galeopterus variegatus
TTGGTGATTTTCCAATACACTGATGCCAAAGCCACATCCTCCAGCAGGTGCTCTGGGACCCTCATGCAAAGCCTGGTTCATGATAACATGCTCAGGCACACGATCTACACACAGTGAAGGTGGACACACACAGAGACTCTCTACCTGGGCTCCTTGGTCCCAAGATACCTATAACTCTCTAACAATATTCCCCTGCAAAAATTAATACAGCTTTTGCATCTTACATTGCCAGAAAATGTAAACTCATTACTTCAGGATTAATCTCCTGTTCCTTTTCCTTGACCAGACAATTTTGCAAAAGGAAATATTTAACTAAAAACCCCAAAAGCAAAGAGTAGAAAATTATACTACTTTTCTGTTTAAAGACTACCCCATTTTCAGGTACTCAATCATATTATAAAATTGCAAAACTGTCAGAGTGTAATTAACCTGTGTTGCTTCATATTCCTGATGCAGCAATTGTTTAAGGCATGGCTTTATAAAAGCCCAAAAGAGAGCGGTGAATGACACATGATGCTGTGAACCTCGGGGTACCTGCCAGAAAAAGGGCCCTACCCAGAGGGGCAGAGAGGAAGGCCAGGAGAGGTAGTGTTTGCAGAAAAGGTCATGTTCTGTCTAAAGACACTTCTGTTTCTGCTCTTACTCCACATGCAGCTTTCCAAGGCCTTTCCAGTATCTTCCAAATACTCAGAAGAGAAAAATGCAAAAATTGTCCAGGTAAATGAACTATCAATGAGATGGGGGGTTGATTCCCTGATTGTTAAAAAATTATGGAGGTTGTTTCTCTTAGGTAAAACAGCCTGAAAAAATTATCTGGGTGGCTTGCTTCAGGGTCAACATCTCCTTTCAGTGACTAGGAGGGTTCCAAGCTGGCAAGGACTGGGTCCTCTAAAAGCTGGATATGAAAACAAGCTGGACTCTTCAGTGCCTGGGAAAATCCTGCTACAGAGCTGCCTCCAGCTGGGGAGCCCTTTTAGAAGGAATGTAAACTCATTACTTCAGGATTAATCTCCTGTTCCTTTTCCTTGACCAGACAATTTTGCAAAAGGAAATATTTAACTAAAAACCCCAAAAGCAAAGAGTAGAAAATTATACTACTTTTCTGTTTAAAGACTACCCCATTTTCAGGTACTCAATCATATTATAAAATTGCAAAACTGTCAGAGTGTAATTAACCTGTGTTGCTTCATATTCCTGATGCAGCAATTGTTTAAGGCATGGCTTTATAAAAGCCCAAAAGAGAGCGGTGAATGACACATGATGCTGTGAACCTCGGGGTACCTGCCAGAGAAAGGGCCCTACCCAGAGGGGCAGAGAGGAAGGCCAGGAGAGGTAGTGTTTGCAGAAAAGGTCATGTTCTGTCTAAAGACACTTCTGTTTCTGCTCTTACTCCACATGCAGCTTTCCAAGGCCTTTCCAGTATCTTCCAAATACTCAGAAGAGAAAAATGCAAAAATTGTCCAGGTAAATGAACTATCAATGAGATGGGGGGTTGATTCCCTGATTGTTAAAAAATTATGGAGGTTGTTTCTCTTAGGTAAAACAGCCTGAAAAAATTATCTGGGTGGCTTGCTTCAGGGTCAACATCTCCTTTCAGTGACTAGGAGGGTTCCAAGCTGGCAAGGACTGGGTCCTCTAAAAGCTGGATATGAAAACAAGCTGGACTCTTCAGTGCCTGGGAAAATCCTGCTACAGAGCTGCCTCCAGCTGGGGAGCCCTTTTAGAAGGAATGGGGTTTTTTTTATAAAACAAAATGATTTTCTTTCTCACTTACCTAAGATTTTTTCTACCAGTATATCTTCTACCCAGTTACTGCATGCCCAGTGCTTCCTATATGGATTTTTTACTTGCAGCCAAAAATCTTAGGTGTAGAAGAGAGCGTGAGGATGGGAGATTGTAATGATCTAGAAATCAGTTCATAGTGTAATCAGGTTTCCTAGCACCAAATTGTGGACTGTTTCTAAACTCTTGGATGCATTATAAAAGCAGAATTAATAATATTTCCTATTATTTCACAATATGAAAGTCAGGCCAAATTTTTAAGAAACAAGAAAATGCTGTCACAGATTTCTCATGCATTATTTTCTTATCATTACAGTTTATTATTCCTGTTGGTTTTGTTTTTGTTTTTGTTTTTGTTTGGATATCTCTTAAAATGGTAATAGTAACCTCTAGGATGATAACTAGAGTATATCGAGTGCTTACTCTGTTTAAGTCACCCTCGACCCATTTCACAAACATTATCTCATTTTGAAGAGGGCATTATTATTTTCATTTCAGAGACAAAAGTTAGTCTTAAATCAAATAATATGTCCAAGTACTCACAGTTAATCCATGGCAGAGCTAAGATTTGAACCCAAACCTGTCTGATCCCAAAGTATGTGCTCTGTGTCACCTA
>NW_007787979.1:0-796 GCF_000696425.1 Galeopterus variegatus
CGAGGAGGCAGAACCTTCTGCATTCCAGCAAGAGCCTGAGGCTGAGCATGCAGAGACCACCGAGGAGGCAGAATCTTCTGTAGCCCAGCAGGAGGCTGAGGTTGACCATGCAGAGACCACCGAGGCGGCAGAACCTTCTGCGGCCCAGCAGGAGGCTGAGGCTGAGCATGCAGAGACCACCGAGGAGGCAGAACCATCTGCAGTGCAGCAGGCGGGTGGGGCTGAGCATGCAGAGACCACCGAGGAGGCAGAATCTTCTTCAGCTCAACAGGAGGCTGCGGCTGAGCATGAGCAGATCACCGAGGACACAGAACCTTCTGCAGCCCAGCAGGATGCTGAGGCTGAGCATGAACAGATCACCGAGGAGGCAGAACCTTCCCCAGTGCAGCAGCAAGTCCCAGCTCTGCCACCAGAGCCCCCTGTGGGTGCTGAATCTCTGGCAGTCCAGCAGGAGCACCCAACCCAGCCTCTAGCATCCTCTATGTTGTATTCAATTCATCTTCCATTAGATGATGAGAATACATTTTCACCACTAGATGTCTCTAACATATTCAGAAGTCATGATTCAACGCTGCCTAGTACAACAGTTACACATGTGGATGTGGAGCTCACCATGACTACTCCAGAGCCTAGTGCAGAGGTCGAACCTTCTCCACTCCATCAGGAGGGCCCTGCTAAGCCTTCAGGTCCCACTGAGCAGGTTGAATTTTATCTAATCCAATCCCACCCCTGTTCCCAAACTCCAGATTCCCTTGCAAATATTGAATTTGATGTAGCCCAGCAAGAGGCCACAGCT
>NW_007787979.1:1415-2398 GCF_000696425.1 Galeopterus variegatus
TGAGTCTTAGCATGCAGAGACCCCCGAGGAGGCAGAACCTTCTTCGGCCCAACAGCAAGCTGAGGCTAAGCATGAACAGACCACTGAGGAGGCAGAACATTCTGCAGTCAGACAGGAGGCTGAGTCTTAGCATGCAGAGACCCCCGAGGAGGCAGAACCTTCTTCGGCCCAACAGCAAGCTGAGGCTAAGCATGAGCAGACCACTGAGGAGGCAGAACATTCTGCAGTCAGACAGGAGGCTGAGGCTGAGCATGCAGAGACCCCCGAGGAGGCAGAACTTTCTTCGGCCCAACAGGAAGCTGACGCTGAACATGAACAGACCCCCAACAGGCAGAACCTTCTGTGACCCAGCAGGAGGCTGAGGCGGAGAATTCAGAGACCACCTAGGAGGCAGAAACTTCTGCAGCCCAACGGGAATCTGAGGCTGAGCTTGAACAGACCACAGAGGAGGCAGAACCTTCTGCAGCCCAACGGGAATCTGAGGCTGAGCTTGAACAGACCACAGAGGAGGCAGAACCTTCTGCAGACCCACAGGATGCTGAGTCTGGGCATGAACAGACTACCGAGGAGGCCGAACCTTCTGCAGACCGACAGAAGTCTGTGGCGGAGCATGCAGAGACCACCGAGGAGGCATTACATTCTGCAGCCCAGCAGGAGGCTGCGTCTGAGCATGAATAGTCCACCGAGGAGGCTCAATGTTCTGCATCCTGACGGGAAGCTGAGGCTGAGCACGAACAGACCACCGAGGAGGCAGAACCTTCTGCAGCCCGACATCAGGCTGAGGTTGAGCATGCAGAGACCACCGAGGAGGCAGAACCTTCTGCAGCCCGACAGGAGACTGCGGCTGAGCATGAATAGACCACCGAGGAGGCGGAACCTTCTTCAATGCAGCAGGAGGCTGCGGCTGCACATGAACAGACCACCGAGGAGGCAGAACTTTCTGCAGTGCAGCAGGAGGCTGAGGCTGAGCATGCAGAGACCAC
>NW_007787980.1:0-2398 GCF_000696425.1 Galeopterus variegatus
CAGGGGAAGTAACAGTGGCACCTACCTCACATGAATGGTCACCATGCTCTATAAGCTGGTGTCACCATCTGCAAGTCCCTTTAATGTTTTCTTGGTCTCAGATCCTCACCTGGAAAATGGGAAGAATCACCACCATGCATGTGGCAAGGTGAGTAGGCAGGTTAAATGAGATGAGGGCAGCAAGGAAGAAAACTGGTTTCATGCTGGATACCGAATAAACCCATGTCCCTTCTACCTTTCCCTTTACAAGTCCAGATGCTCACACATCTCTTGGATGTCCAAAGACCTTGCTTTGTTCCCAGAGAAACTCCCTCAATCCAAGTTGCAGATGTGTTTTCTCTCACCTCTTTCAAATGACAGCATTCAACTTGGGTGCTGGATCGAAAGAAGAAATGAAGGTATACGTATATATTTTCCCCCGTTTTTTAGAAATTGTAACCTACCGACTGTTTTCTCCATCACTGTGGCATACTCACTGTTCCCAACGTCACTGAGGCACTGTTATATCGTTTTAAATAAAATTTAATAATATTTTGGAAATCTGCTTATATCAGTACAGAAAGTTCCCCTATAAATTTTCATTTCTGTATTATATGGATGGACCACAGCTTCTATACTTCATACCATATTCTTGGACAGACAACATTGTATTTTCCCAGACCTTTTTTATATAGATATTTAGGTTGCTTCCTATCTTTTGGGATGCAACATAGTACTTATTATTTTTAAAAAATGTTTAAAAATTGTCTTATATATCTCTTACTTTGCACACATAACCATATCTGTAGGATAAATTTCTAGAAGTTGCAGAGCTTGGTAAAGGATGCATGCAGATATAGTTTGAATGCACAGGAAAATAAAATACTTGATAGTCAGGAGCTGGAAGCCAGAGTTTCTTGGTATAAATCTTAGCTCATCTACTCACTAGCCAAGTGATCTTGGACAAATTGCTTAACTTCTCCATGTCTTGTTTCATCATTAATGTATTAATGACTACATTGTAGGGTAATGATGTAATAAGATGAGGGTTAAATGAAATGATACAAACAAATTACTCAGAACAGTGCTTTATGCAAAAAATAATTATTCCATAGTCTTTAAAATTTGTGGGACTGCACCAGATCCAAATGGGTTATGTTGTGTAATAAAAGGCTTGATTCTCAGCTACAGATTGGTGATCATTATGATAAAAAAATTAAGGCTTTCCATCATTAATCAACTATTGATTTCTCATCCCTTAATCTAAACCCTATGAATGATGTTCAGATTCTTTATAACCCAAGGCTTCTGGATGTCCCTCCAAACCAACAAATCAACACAGCCAAGAGCACAATCTTCTCCACCCTTGCACCTGCTCCAGACAAGTGCCACATCCCATCTCCCCCTGTCAATACATGGTCCCAGCATTCTCCCAGTTGCCTGAGCAAAACATTTAGGAGTCTTAAGACTCCTAAATATTACCTTTCTTCCTTCCTTGACAGTCAATCTTGTATGAGAGTCCTTTAGACCTCATTTCTTCAACATCTCTCAGATCTTTCTCCAGATACTATCCACTTCCACTGGTGGCCACTCTAATACCTTATCTGAGTTTACATCGTGACTCCCTTACTGTTCTTGTAACACCAGTCTTCTCTTTTCTCTTTCCACTCCACCATTTTACAAATCAGCTAAACAATATTTCTAAAGTGTAATTCTAATCTCCCTGCTTTGAATAGAACCTAGAGTTTCTGCATCATGTTATCCCTAATTGCCTTTGTAACGATAACTTCCTCCATGCCCCGTCCGCATCTCAATTACCAGCCGCAAGAGCCTCACATCTGGCTCTTAATCACAACGAGCTTGTTATCTGCTCATGGTTCTTGCACTTGTTACTCCCTCTGTCTACAATTTCACGGGGCTTAAGTCTAGCAGGGGAGACAGACTGGAAAAAGAAAACAAATTGCCCAGAAATATATTATCTTGAACTCTAGAAAGTGAAGGAGAAAATAATTTTACAGTGAATGAACAGGGGAAACACTACCTCAGCCAGGTGTTTAAGGTCAGCACCAACAGTAATAAGTCAGGTGGCCAGAAATATATTATCTTGAACTCTAGAAAGTGAAGGAGAAAATAACTTTACAGTGAATGACCAGGGGAAACACTACCTCAGCCAGGTGTTTAAGGTCAGCACCAACAGTAATAAGTCAGGTGGGTAGTATGCACCCTTGACATGCTGTGATGAATATGGTGCTTTACCTCTGTGGTCTTCCTCCCCCAAATCCACAGCCCCTTTCTAATCCCGAGAAAAATATCAGACCAATCCCAGTTGGGGAACAGTCTATGAAATATTTGAGCAATACTTCCCCAAACTGCCATTAAAAATGAAATTCTGAGAAACTATCAGAGCCAAGAGGAAATA
>NW_007787981.1:0-2398 GCF_000696425.1 Galeopterus variegatus
TTAATTTTAAAGTAGATTTTTCTATCTCTGCAAAAATATTGTTGGGGTTTTGATAGGTACTTAATTGAATCTGTATATTTCCTTGGATAGTTTCGACATCTTTACAATACTAAGTCTTCTAATTCATGAACTTGGGATGTCTTTTTATTTATGTCTTCTTTAATTTCTTCCAGCAATGTTTTGTAGTGCTCATTGTACAAGTCTTTCACTACCTTGGTTAAGTTAGTTCCTAAGTATTTTATTCTTTTTTTGATATTTTAAATAGAACTGTTTTCCTAATTTACTTTTCAGATTGTTCATTATTAGTGTGTAGAAACACAACTGATTTTTCTGTGTTGAGTTTGTATCCTGCTACTTTGCTGAATTTATTAGTTCTAACAATTTGTTTGTTTGTTTTTTGTGTGTGGCATCTTTAGGGTTTTCTACATATAATATCTTATTGTGTGTGAACAGAGATAATTTGACTTCTTTCTTTCCAGTTTGGATGCCTTTTATTTCTTTCTCTTGCCTAATTCCTCTGGGCAAGACTTCCAGTACTATGACAAACTTAAGTGTAGAAAGTAGGCATAATTTTCATGTTTCTTATCTTAGAAAAATTTTCAGCCTTTTGTGGTATTTACTGTGAGTTTTTCATATATTAATTTTTGAGGTAGTTTTCTTATATTCCTATTTTGTTTCATGTTTTTATCATGAGAAAGTATTGACTTTTGTCAAATTGTATTTCTAATTCAAATGAGATGATCATGAAGTTTATTTTCCTTCATTCTGTTAATGTGGTGTATTACACTGATTGACTTTCACATGTTGAAACATCTTTGCATTCCAGAAATAAATACCACTTAGTTATGATTTATAATCCATTTAATATGCTGCTGAATTAAA
Organism: Galeopterus variegatus; assembly: GCF_000696425.1. Taxonomy (NCBI): domain Eukaryota; kingdom Metazoa; phylum Chordata; class Mammalia; order Dermoptera; family Cynocephalidae; genus Galeopterus; species Galeopterus variegatus. The sequence goes on from NW_007787981.1 coordinate 883, forward strand.
TTTGCTAGTATTTGCATCAATGTCTGTAAGGGATATTGGTTGTAGTTTTCTTTTCCTGTATTATCTTTGGTATTAGGGTGACACTGGCCTGATAGAATGAGTTAGTAAGTGTGTCACCCTCATCAATTTTTTTGGAAAAATTTTAGAATTATTGGTGTTATTTCTTAAAAGTTTGGTAGAATTCACTAGTGAGGTAATCAGGCCAGACCTCTTCTTTGTCAGGAGATTCTTTTTTCTTTCCCTTTCCTTTCCTTTCCTTTCCTTTCCTTTCCTTTCCTTTCCTTTCCTTTCCTTTCCTTTCCTTTCCTTTCCTTTCCTTTCCTTTCCTTTCCTTTCCTTTCCTTTCCTTTCCTTTCCTTTCCTTTCCTTTCCTTTCCTTTCCTTTCCTTTCCTTTCCTTTCCTTTCCTTTCCTTTCCTTTCCTTTCCTTTCCTTTCCTTTCCTTTCCTTTCCTTTCCTTTCCTTTCCTTTCCTTTCCTTTCCTTTCCTTTCCTTTCCTTTCCTTTCCTTTCCTTTCCTTTCCTTTCCTTTCCTTTCCTTTCCTTTCCTTTCCTTTCCTTTCCTTTCCTTTCCTTTCCTTTCCTTTCCTTTCCTTTCCTTTCCTTTCCTTTCCTTTCCTTTCCTTTCCTTTCCTTTCCTTTCCTTTCCTTTCCTTTCCTTTCCTTTCCCTTCCCTTCCCTTCCCTTCCCTTCCCTTCCCTTCCCTTCCCTTCCCTTCCCTTCCCTTCCCTTCCCTTCCCTTCCCTTCCCTTCCCTTCCCTTCCCTTCCCTTCCCTTCCCTTCCCTTCCCTTCCCTTCCCTTCCCTTCCCTTCCCTTCCCTTCCCTTCCCTTCCCTTCCCTTCCCTTCCCTTCCCTTCCCTTCCCTTCCCTTCCCTTCCCTTCCCTTCCCTTCCCTTCCCTTCCCTTCCCTTCCCTTCCCTTCCCTTCCCTTCCCTTCCCTTCCCTTCCCTTCCCTTCCCTTCCCTTCCCTTCCCTTCCCTTCCCTTCCCTTCCCTTCCCTTCCCTTCCCTTCCCTTCCCTTCCCTTCCCTTCCCTTCCCTTCCCTTCCCTTCCCTTCCCTTCCCTTCCCTTCCCTTCCCTTCCCTTCCCTTCCCTTCCCTTCCCTTCCCTTCCCTTCCCTTCCCTTCCCTTCCCTTCCCTTCCCTTCCCTTCCCTTCCCTTCCCTTCCCTTCCCTTCCCTTCCCTTCCCTTCCCTTCCCTTCCCTTCCCTTCCCTTCCCTTCCCTTCCCTTCCCTTCCCTTCCCTTCCCTTCCCTTTATTTATTTCTGCTCTAATGATTATTTTTTCCTTTCTTCTTTTAGCTTTTGGTTTATTTTGCTCCTTTTCTAGTTCCTTAAGTTGTCATGTTAGCTTGCTGATTTGAGATCTTTCTTGTTTTTAATGTAAGTATTTATAGCTATACATTTATTCCTTAGCTCTACATTCACTGTGCTCCATAAATTTTGGTAAGTTGTATTTTTCATTTTAATTTGTCTCTAAATATTTCCTAATTTTCCTTTTGATTTCTTCTTTGATAC
>NW_007787982.1:0-2398 GCF_000696425.1 Galeopterus variegatus
AGGCCTGAGTCACAAAGGTGAAATTTCTGGGTCAAATGTCATGTGTATTTTAAATTTGAATACATATGGCCAAATTACTTTCCAAAAGGCTTCATAGTAATTCCCATTCCTAGCAGCAATGCATGAGACTATCTTTTTCCCATTCTCCCCAGCCCTTATGTTTTTCTATTTTCTGTGCTTACTCTGTATCCCCCAATAACAGACATGTATTTCTGCACTTTCCTACATGCTATATACCCTGTGCCCACCTGATGTCCTTCTTCTCACCTATCTGGTCAGCTCCTACTTGGCTTTTAGAACCCAACTAAAATGCCCTCTGCTTGGGGATGTTTCCTAATGCCCCCGAGAGTCAGTCTGCCTTCATCCCGACTGCCCTTGCTCTCTCTGTGGTCCTCTCTGCCAGCCTCATCATAGGGCAGTAACGGGATTTGGGTATGTGGAAGTTGCCTCTACAAGACTTTAAGCTGGTAGAGGATAAGGAACATGTCACAATCTTCTCTGAGCCCCAGGAAATGTTCATTTATTTATTTTTTATTTTTATTTTTTTGTCTTTTGTCTTTTTTCCGTGTCCGGCAACGGATTGCAACCTAGAGAGACCTCTCTCTGCCTTTTTAATAGCTCCATGGAATTCCACGATATGTATATATATGCTGCATTTTATTTAACCGGTTCCTTTTCAGTAGATAAAGTGGTTACTTTTATCCCCCCACAATGAAAAGTGCTACAATAAATATCAGTGTAAATATAGCTTTTGACTATAGTGTTTTTGTCCTAATACCCATAGGCCTGAGTCACAAAGGTGAAATTTCTGGGTCAAATGTCATGTGTATTTTAAATTTGAATGCATATGGCCAAATTACTTTCCAAAAGGCTTCATAGTAATTCCCATTCCTAGCAGCAATGCATGAGACTTATCTTTTTCCCATTCTCCCCAGCCCTTATGTTTTTCTATTTTCTGTGCTTACTCTGTATCCCCCAATAACAGACATGTATTTCTGCACTTTCCTACATGCTATATACCCTGTGCCTACCTGATGTCCTTCTCCCCTGTCTGGTCAGCTCCTACTTGGCTTTTAGAACCCAACTAAAATGCCCTCTGCTTGGGGATGTTTCCTAATGCCCCCAGGAGTCAGTCTGCCTTCATCCCGACTGCCCTTGCTCTCTCTGTGGTCCTCTCTGCCAGCCCCATCATAGGGCAGTAACGGGATTTGGGTATGTGGAAGTTGCCTCTACAAGACTTTAAGCTGCTAGAGGATAAGGAACATGTCACAATCTTCTCTGAGCCCCAGGAATTGTTCATTTATTAAGTGATATTATCACCAAGCTTTTCCACACATTTGTTGAATGAGTGAAGGGATATTTTTAAAAAAGATATTAATGCTTGTAACTGTCAGGCAGGGTGAGGTATAAGGACTATGCAATTACAGAATCTATGTGTAAAGCATCTCAGGACCAGGAGGGACCCTGAGGGCACTGTGTAGGCCTTGATCAGTTTAGCAATTCCTACCATTCTGACATCCTCTCTCTGTTCTTTCCAGACGGAGGCATCCAAGGTCACCTCATTATGGCTTTGTGGGTAGACAGCACCCCAAAGGAGCCATCGATTTGGACCATCTGATCAGCTTTCTGAGTCAGATCCACTAGCTCATAAAATCCAATAAATGTCAAAGATATGTCAGGCCCATTAACCTCTGAAGTTCCATTAAAAGACTGCTTTTGCTAAGGAGATTCTGTTTCTGTCACTCAGATGCCAGAGTGGCCAATTCTAAAACTCTTGAGTTTAGAAAGTTAGGAAGCAATAAGATGTAAAGTGGGACCGCCTGGTCTCTACCAATTCCATGTAAGGCACTGCCACTTCTTTCACCGCTGCACACAGAGCACCTGTTAATATGACTGGCTATGTGGCAGATGTATGGGGAAACATTCCAGAATTTCTTTACCTGCCTCCAAAAAATTAACCCAGCCCCTCCCTCCATCATACCCCATGCACATCTCTGTCTTACACTCCCTTACAGCATTGAAACATAATTACTTGCTTGTATGTGGGTCCCCTCCGCTTGTCTATGAGTGCCTCAAAACAGAGTGTTTGTCAGGATACTTTTTAGTAAAAAGAAAGGGAAACCCTAACCCAAATTACTCTAGCCAAAAAGGGAAAACTTGCTTGGCACATAGAACCAATAAGTCCAAAGCCAAAGTCTAGGCACTGTTGGACTTAGGGGCCCCAAATGTGACATCAGGAGTCTCAGCTCCACCTCGTGACTCTGCTCTCCAGGCTAGCTTCATTTGCAGGTGAGCCCTCCCAGATACAGCAAGACAGGCACTGGCAGATCCGTGTGATGGCAAGCCTGCCTCTGGCAGTTCCAGGCATCCTACTGCCAGCCTAACACCTCTGTGAAAA
>NW_007787983.1:0-2398 GCF_000696425.1 Galeopterus variegatus
GAGCTTTGATGGTGGAAGCACAGGCATCAGTGAAGTCCCCGAGCAGGGGCGTCTGACCCAGCCGGGGGTGGGCGGTGGGAAATAGCATCAGGAAGGGCTTTCTTGAAAAGGTGACATTGAAGCTGAGAACTGAAGACTGAGGAGTCAGCCAGGCGAGAAGGGGAGGGAGCAGCATTTGGGTAGAAGGAACATCATGTGCAAAGGCCTGGAGGCAGGATTGAGGGTGGCCTATGTGAGCATGTGCAAAGGCCTGGAGGTGGGATCGAGGGTGGCCTATGTGAGCACATGGAGCTTAGCATGCATGGGAAGGGGACTGGATGGGGGGATCATGTGCAAAGGCCTGGAGGCAGGATTGAGGGTGGCCTATGTGAGCACATGGAGCTTAGCATGCATGGGAAGGGGACTGGATGGGGGGAGATGAGGAAGAAGGGGACAGCTTGGGGCTGTGAGGACCTTGAATGCAGTGGAAAGAGTTTGAGATTTAGCCTGGGAACAAGAGGAGCCATGAAAGTGTCCATGCAGAGGAGGGGCAGGATGGGGTTTGTTTTTAAATGTTCCCTCTGGCTGTTGAGTGGAGGATGGAATGTGGAAGGTGGGCGGTAGGAGTGGGAGTCCAGGGGCTGGAGGAGGCTGAGGTCACTGGGAGAGGCCACACCTGCCTCCCGTCCCCCAAGGTTGCTCAATCCTGCCTCTTCCTGCATTTTTATTGCTTCCCAAAGTCACCTCTGAATCAGGCACCAGTGAGATGCTTGTGTGGCATCCCCTCTGCCTCCTAGCTGTCCAAGGTCCCTCCAGTCCATGCCACCTAACAAAGATGGCAAAGTGGTCCCAGCCACCTGCAGGCATAAACGTTGATGGTGGGAGGCCAGGCCAAGCACTGGGAAGCAGCCAGGCATAGGGACAGACCCCACTCGGGTTGGCAAGGTGCACCATGGCAGATCCGGGTGGGGGGAAGTGAGTGGAGGCCAGGTGTGGGGACACTGGCCCGCACGAGAGTCCCAGGTCCAGCTGTTCCTGTGCCCATTTTATTTTATGTGCACTGCCACCAGGTGGGGCCATGGCTGGGACAGTGCTGGGAGCAGAATGCAGGTGCAAGATGCAGCTGAGGGTATCTGCCAGGTCTTGAGGGCAGAGTTGGAACTAACCCTGGAGCTGGGTCTAGCAATCAAAAACTGATTCAGCTTGAAACCCTGTGCTGCAGTGAGGGAGAGGCCAGCGTTCACCACAGCAGAGTCCTACTGCATGCTGGGCACATTGCAAAGCCATTCCATACAACCTACAAAATAACCCACTAGGGTGAGATTTCTGTTCCCTCTTTGCAGAGGGGAGAAATAAAGCTCAGAGATGGGAAGCAACTTGCCCAGAGTCACACAGGGAGAAAGTAGTCCAGCCAAGATCTGAACCCCTGTCTGTCTGAGTCCAGGAGCCATCCTACTGTCCTCTCTAGGAGAGTGTGGAGGGTTTTCTCTAAACAGAAGCAGCCCCTTAATCCTGGGAGGGCAGATGTGTAACATACAGACCACCATAGTCTACTGAGCTGCCCGTGACAGGCATCACTAATCGATTACAGAACTCTTTCCCAGGGAGTCAAGACCCAGGCATCACTAATACATTGCAGCACCTTTTCCCTACAGAACCGAGAAGTGGTCTTAGAATCCTTCTCAACACAGCCCCAGTCAGCTACCTCCCCTCCATGGGCAGGTGTGCAGTTGGGGCTGTTGGGTAAACACAGGCTGACTTCTCACTTTTCAGGAAACGTTGCTTCTTCATCTTCCAGATTGACCTTTTAAAGCTACAAATTAATTTCCTCCCCTGTTAAAGGTTCCTTCAGTATCTTTTCTTTGCTCTGAGGATGAAACCCACACTCCTAGTCCACCTTTTCCCCGTTCCCTCTGCCCTCTATGCCATCCTATTGCTGTTCAAAGAGCAACTCCTACCCCAGCCATCCTGGCTAAAATTTCCCCAACACCCATCCCTCCATCATGTTACCATATTTTTATTTCTTTGTAGCAAGCACCTGCAATGATCATCTTTATTCCTCAGCTTGCTTGTCTCCCACCCTCACCTCCCATAAGGCAGGGATGTGATCAGTGGTGTCTGGAGCCTGGAATGGGTGTTTTGGGGTTCTGATCCCAAACTCTCAGAAGAAAGAATCTGATTGGCCCAGCCTGTGACAGCCACTCCTGGTCCAATCTGTTAAGACTGGAGGGTGGAGTCACACTGTGAGCGAGGCGGGGGACAGAAGATCAAGGGCAATCCTCAGGAAAAGCCTCATGTGGCTGGACGAATACCCTAGAAGGGGTATTACAAAAGCAACGACAAAAACCATTAAAACAACTAATAACGGGCCGGCCCGGTGGCGCACTGGATAGTGCGCCGCTTGGGAAGCGCGGCGGCG
>NW_007787984.1:0-2398 GCF_000696425.1 Galeopterus variegatus
CACTTCTCTCTATCTCATCCACCTCCACCCCGGCCACCATCCTCTTGTCCAGATCAACTGCTCCAGCCTCCTCAGGGATCTCCTTGCTTTTCCTCTTGCTCCTCTCCAGTCTGTCTTCCATTTTGTAGCCATAGGGACTTTGTAAAATGGAAATAAAATCATGCTATTTCCCAAAATGCTTCCCATTGCTCTTAGAAATCCTGATGACCTCTTATCGCCTATGACATGGTCTGAGCCCTGCCCAACCAACCAACCTCATCTGGTACTGCTCTCCCTCTTTCCTGCTCACTCCAGTCCCACACACTGGTCTCCTCTCATTTTCTATAACACACTCGTCCCTTCCCACCTTGGCACTTCTGCCAGTGCCGGCAATGACTTTTCTTTGTTCTTCATGGCCAGGTCCTTGGAGGTGCTTAGAGAGGCTTTCTCTGACCCCCCATCTAAATGATTCTTCTCACCCCAACTTGAATCTCATTACTATGTTTATTTCCTTTTCCGCACTTATAAAAAGCAAAATATTCTTTTAATTTATTTGTTTACTTGTTCATTTATTACCCCTACTGAACCCTGATCTCCATGAGGACAAGGTCTGTGTCTGTCTGTATCACTACAGTGTCCTCAGTGCTCAGCATAGTGCCTGGCACACAGTAGGAGCTCACTAAATATTTGTTGAATGCATTATCCATTGCAAGGAAACCTCCCAGCAGGGTCTACAAGCTCCCCATGCTCATGCTGACGTAGTCTCATCCCACCACACCCACTGTCCACCTAACCACATGGTCTCACCACTCACAGTTTCTCCAGCCAGGCCACTGTCACTTTAGCTACAGCACTCTCCCCACTCTGACTCCTGAGAAAGCTCTGAAGCAAAGAAAGTGTCCTCTAAGCCTTTGTGTCCTCAAGGCCTTGGAGAGTGCTCTGCACCTGGCAGGTGCACAGGAAAGGTTGATGATGATGCAAAAACTCTGCTTCAAAACAATATTGCAGACAAGGTGGGAGGGACCAGCAGAATCTCGCTAATGTCATATCAAAGTCACACAAAGGATCTTTGAGAAATCAAGGAGAATATTAGAGAGGCCAGAAGATAAATAATATATTAACCTTCCAAGAAAAAGAAAGATTCAATCTCAAGAAAAATTCAAGACCTTTTTATTAACTGGCCAGTTGGCAACTAATTTAAAAAGAATGTGGCAATTAGCAAGATCTAATGTCCACCCCCAGAGATGTAGATTCCTGGAGCTAGAGCATCCCAGGCAGAGGAATCAGCATGTGCAGAGACCCAAGGTTGTCCCTGCTTGGCCATGTGTGGGACAGCAGGTCCATGTGGCTGAAGCACAGACAGCAAGGGAACAAGAGGGGCAGATGAAGGTAAGGGAGCAGAGGTGCAGGATCAGTACGGCCTGGTGAGGATCTGGCTTTAATTGTGAGTACAAAAGGCTTGTAGCTGAGGTCTACCTTAGAGCAGCAAGTTGGAGTCAAGCAAGACAGGAGAACATGCCCTTTAAATTCTTCTTGCAAACATTAATGAAGTAAATAGGTGAGTGGGATAATACGATAAAAGACAGCTTTTAAAATCAAAGACCTGAGTTCAATACACAACTCCTATGACCCAGTTAAGTATATAAGGAAACATCACTAGGTTCACAAAAAGGAATGTTCTAGAACATTCACAGCAGCACTGTTCACAATTGCCAAAATGCCCATCAACAGAATGGATAAGTAAACTGTAGTGCTCTCACACCATGGAATACTATGCAGAAATAAAAACGACTGACATGCAACAATATGTATGACTCACAAACATGACATTGAGTGAAAGAAGACACAAACAAGAGCTTTACACTGTATTTTTCCATTTATTTAAAGTTCAAGAATGGGAAAAACCAATCTATGCTGTTAGAAGTCAACATAATGGGGGGCTTAGTGTGGGGTAGCAACTGGGAGGGGACATAAAGGGGGCTTGTGGGGGCTGGTCAGATCTGTTTCTCTACTTGGGTTCTGGTTACATGGGAATCTTCTGTTTGTGAAAACTCAAGCTGCCCTTGTGCTTTCTGTGTACTTTTCTATCTGTATTCTGCACTTCAAAGGTTACTCATTTAGGGCTGGCCAGCTAGCTCAGTTGGTTAGAGCATGGTACCCATAACACCAAGGTCCAGGGTTTGATCCCTGTACACGCCAGCTGCCAGAAAACAAAATGTTACTAATTTTAAGAAGTAGTTTAATTTAGTTTAGACAAAACCAGTAAAATAGCATGACTTACCACGTTCTGTGCCATATTAGCAGAGTGAGTGGGCAAATCTCACAGTCCCGGTTTCCTCGACTTTAAAAGAGAGGCCCTAAATAAAGCCGACTGAGTCTGTCCACAGAGATATTGTGAGGGTCAAATGAAAACTGTACA
>NW_007787985.1:0-2397 GCF_000696425.1 Galeopterus variegatus
TGGGAAAACTGGACATTCATGTGTAGAAGAATGAAACTAGACCTGTACCTCTTGCCATATGTCAAAATCAACTCAACATGGATTAAATACTTAAATATAAGACCTGAAATTATAAAACACCTAAAAGAAAACAACACTTCAGGAAGTAGGACTGGGCAAAGACTTTATGAATATGACCCCTAAGCATAGGCAACAAAAAACAAAATAAACAAATGGGATTATATCAAATTAAAAATCTTCTACACAGTGTAAGAAACAATTGACAGACTGAAAAGACAACCTACAGAGTGAGAGAAACTATTTTTGAACTATGCTTCTGACAAAGGATTAATATCCAGCATATATAAGGAACTCAAACAACATTAAAAAAACAAATAATCTGATAAAAAATGGGCAAAGAAGCTGAATAGGCATTTCTCAGAGGAAGATGTACAAATGGTGAACAGACACATGAAAAAATGCTCAACATCACTCAGCATCATGGAAATGCAAATCAAAATCACACTGAGATATCATCTCACCCCAATTAGACAGGCTACTCTCAAAAAGATGGAGAATAACAAATGCTTGTGAGGGTGTGGAGAAAGGGGAACCCTCCTACACTGTTGGTGGGACTGTAAATTTATATAGCCATTATAGAAAACAGTATAGAGGTTCCTCAGACAACTACCCATAGAACTACAATACAATCCAGCAATTTCACTGCTCAATATATACCCAAAGGAATGGAAATCATCATGTTGAAGGGATACCTGCACCCCCATGTTTATCACAGCAATATTTACAATAGCCAAGAGTTGGAACCAACCTAAATGTCCATCATTGGACGACTGGATAAGGAAAATCTGGTATATATAACCAATGGAATACTACTGTGCCATAAAAAATAATAAAATACTGCCATTCACAGCAACATGGATGAACTTAAAGAAAATTATGTTAAGTGAAATAAGCCAGGTACAGAAAGAGAAATATTGCAAGTCCTCACTCATAAGTGGGAGCTAAAAAATAAACAAATAAATAAAAAAAAGAAAGAAAGATACAACAATCACAATAATACGTTGAATTTTGAAAAGGAGAGTACAGAACTGAGGTTACCAGAGATGGGGAAAGGAGAGGTGGGTAAGGGAGAAATTGGTAAAGGGTCACAAAAAATGATTACATTGTATAATGGTGAATATACTAATTATCCTAATTTGAGCATCACATATTGCACACAGATAATGATATTCAAGTCTGTACCCCACAGATATGTACAACTATGTTACAGTAAATATAAATAAATAAAAAATTCTTTAAAAAGAAAAGATAAACAACAACAATAAATGATCACTGATTTTATAGGTCCCTTGGAAAAATAAACAACTGTTTAAATCTTTTACACAGCATCCCCTGTGAAAGAAAGTGTGATATGATAGACTTGAGAGTCAGAATTGAATTTAAATCCCTGCTCGGCTATTTACCACTTGTGTGACCTTGGGAAAATTATTCATATTTTTCCATGCCCCTCTAAATCCCTCTAAAATGAACATAATAATATACCACATAAGGTTGTGGTGAAGCTTACATGAACTAGTGCATGTAAAGCACTTAGTATGGAGCCTGGCACATGGTGAGGAATTCAGCAAGTGGTTGATGATGATGAGATGATGAGGAGATGATAATGATGATGATGATGATGATGATGATAGCCCATCTAAGATAGCCCACTCTAATTTTCTAAACTTCTAATGGTTGGAAGTTTTTCCTTCAAGTCAATCAAAATTATATCTTTTTATCTCTAGCTATCCTTTTCTTTAAGTTCTGCCTTCTAGGATCATAACTGCCCTTTATGCATTTGAACATAGCTATCATGCCCCCTACACTACCCTGCTCTCCTCATAACCCCTTTAATTTTTTCCTTTGATCTTTTTCCTTCCTAGTTCTCTCAATCAACTTTTATATAGCAACTTTTATTTAATGCTTGAACTCTGGCATCAACTCAATACCAACTCTTTCAATCAACATTTATATACTAGGGTGTAACAGTCTTCATTTCTAAGACATTTAGTGATTCCTCAAACTAATCTTCCTTTTCTGCATCTGGAGACCAGAGGTCACTCAGAGTATGGGTCTGTCTTCATTTAGGCCACCAGTTCTGCCCATTTTGATTCTTTACCTGAGAGAGAACTTTTGTAAAATTTAAAGTTACAATCTTCATTAAGGCATTTACAGGGAATATAAGTGGTATTCTCAATTCTATGATGATTTTTTATATAAATAAATGTGTGCAAACACTCACATTTTCAAGTGCCCAAAAGAGTTCATTTCATTTTTACAGTGTCGACTCCTGAAAACTGAGCCTTTAGAAATATTATATAATCTGGGCCGGCCCGGTGGCGCACTGGATAGTGCGCC
>NW_007787986.1:0-2397 GCF_000696425.1 Galeopterus variegatus
ACTAACTGTCCAGCTTTTTATCAGTGGGAGAAATACAACGTGGACTCCTCGCAGCCGTTCTTGTAAGCTTGGAAAGTCACCAAACCATTCTCTGTGTCCAGAGGCTGTTTCTAACCCAGCTCTGCACCTTCCAGCCCTTCTCGTGCTTCTATGCCCATCTGAAGAACGAGGGCAAGGACGGTGCCCACCTCGTGGGAAGGTCATGGGGGGTAAACAAGAAAATACCCAAAAAACATTTTGAACACCATAAGAATGTAGCAAGTGCTCAATAAATACAAGCTGCCGTGTTTTTGCTATCGCTATTTTTATGACAGCAGCTCATGGGAGGTTCTGCCTGGCCGAGCATGGCCTTTGTCCCCGCAGCAGGGACAAGCTTACCTTCAGTGCTGAGGGGCGGATGGCCTCGGACGGCGGGTCTTCCAAAGCCAGCTCCTGTCTCCTTTCCTCCCGGACGTCCGCGTAGCTGCTCAGGAAATCAAGAGACCACGGTGGACGGAGGACATGCCAGATGTTTCTAGTCCTCCCCCAAATCTCCAGATGTGACTGTCTTCAGAAACACATGTGCATCTACAGGATAAACTTCCGCCTTTAAAGCATTAGAGCCTTTCTCATGGGAGAGTGGCACCACACTCTTTCAGTAATCACATTTCTCAGAGACTTTTCTCTCCACCAAACCTAGAACTGGCTAGACCCACCCGCTGAGTCTATGGACCTGCTTTTTCCACAGCAGGGGCATAAATCGATTCAATGTGTTGGTGCCGTGGTGGCCTCGCGTGTGAGACGCAGGCGGTGGGGACCAGGGCAGGAGAGACAGCTCTCAGGAACGTCCATCCTCATTCATGCACTCCGTTCATGCCCTGCTTTCTCTGAGAGTTTCTGTCTACATTCGGGGCTGGAGGATGGAAAGGGAGAGCCTAAAGAACAAGGTGTGGGTGATGTCCAGCCACCCCAGGGGCAAAGGGCCCCTGACCAGGCCCAGAGTGGGTGGCAGTCGGGGGACTGGCCGTGGAGTCAGACACCACCGGCTGCTGAAGTGCCCCAGGGAGGCTGGGAATGGAAGGTCAAGTCCCCGAGCGTGGGCATGAAATGTGAGCAAGTGGGATCGGGGTCACTGGCTGAGAAAGGGCAGCCTTCCTCTCTCTTCCCGGACTAGGGAGGAGCGCTTGACCTGGTGCCCGCATGTACGCACAGGTGTGTGTGCAGTGTCTGTCTGTCTCTCTAGGGCAATCCCTCTGCCCTTTCTGTACTCTTCTCTAGACCAGCTTAAAACCGATTTATGTTCTTAAAATTGCTGTATTGAGGTGGGAGAGAGAATGACTTTCTCCTTCACCTTTGGGAGCTGAGACCGCACACAGGACACGTCGATGAAATGCTGGACCTGCCACCTCCTTCAAAGCCCTGCTCACCCACCCTGGGTGGCGCTTCCCCAAGCCACCAGGGACCCGCCGGGAGAACCTCTCCCACCAGCTGCCTGGCTGTTTTTCCAGCACCACCTCAGATGCCAGCAGGGGTTTTTAAGACATTAAAAATAAAGGGGAGTATGTGTTTGAGTTATTTAGAGGCAAAATTTTAATTTTCTCCTGCAAACAGTGACAAGGGAAGGCTGGGAATGGATAGAGATGAGAGGAAAATATGTAAGTAGGTCAGCAAAGCAGTAACTTACTAAGGAATATCCTGGCAGCCTGTGAGCTCGGGAGGCTTTCAAAGGGGCCCGAGTGAAAACTCGAGAGAAGTCTCAGCCCTGGGAGCAGAGCTGGGTGTGTAACTGGATGGGGCTGAGCTCTGGAATCGTTCTGTTAATGGCAGAACACAGCCCGGGCTTGATCCTCAGGATCAGGAACCCCTGGGGCTGCTGCTGACTGGGTTTGGTGGGTGGTCAGCGACCTCATGCACCCCTCTCAGGTGCTGCAGGGACCTGGCCCTGACCCGCCGCCCGCACAGTACCTGACCACCGAGTGCGTGCACACGATGAACTCGGGCTTGGAGTTCCACTGATGGTAGGTGATGTAGTAGTGGGTCTGCAGCCAGATCCACTGCTGCCCCTTGGTCAGAAACCGGTAACAACAGGACTTCCCTTTGCCAAACTGCATCACTGTTAGAAGAAAATGGATTCTTCATGTAACTAGCGTTAATATCAGCATGATCTTTCCCCCAAGAGTTACTGTTAAAATAGAAGCTTTCAAAAAGACAATTCCAAACGTTATTTCTCTGGCTGCACTGTATTTTAAGTGACTATCAGGATAATGATTGCCATGAACCATCCTGCTATAGGGAACTGCATGGGAGCCTGAGTAATACCCCTTGTTCTGCAGGCTACAAGGGGGTCCCATGTGTGCGGCACGGCTCCATGGAAGTTCTTGTTTGTTCACCTTTGGTTGCTTGACAAGGCTTCCCAGA
>NW_007787987.1:0-2397 GCF_000696425.1 Galeopterus variegatus
CATGTATTTGTATAGTTTCCAGGGCTTTGCTTGTTATTGATTTCCAGTTTCAATCCATTGTGGTCTGAAAAGATCCTTGGGATGATTTCAAAATTTTTAAATTTGCTGAGACTAGATATGTGACCTATTATGTGATCTATCCTGGAAAATGTTCCATGTGATGATGCAAAAAATGTATATTCTGCAGTTGTTGGGTTAAATATTCTGTACATATCTGCAAGGTCAATTTGGTCTAAGAAGTAGTTAAATCCCAGGTCTCTTTCTTGATTTGTTGCCTGGAAAATCTGTCCCATACTGAGATAGGGGTATTCAAGTCACCCACTATTATTGTATTAAGGTCTATTTCATTCTTTAGGCTTAAGAGGATTTGCTTTATATATCTGGGTGCTTCAGTATTTTGTGCATATATATTTATTACTGTTATGTCTTCTAGCTGGATAGATCCTTCTATCATTATGTACTGGCATTCTTTGTCTCTTTTCATGGTTTTTGGTTTAAAGTCTATTTTACTTGATATAAGAATAGCTACTCCTCCTCATTTTTGGTTTCCATCTGCATGGTATATATTTTTCCACCCCTTCACTTTTAATGTGTGTGTGTTTCTTTACAGGTGAGGTGAATATCTTGAAGACAGCATATACTTGAAGACAGTATAACTTTTAAATGCAGTCAGTCAGCCTGTATCTTTTGAGTGGGGAGTTTAATCCACTCACATTTAGGGTTGTTATTGACAGGTATTTTATTGCTTTTTGTTTAGATGTTTTAAATATCTTTTGTTCATTACTTCCACTTTTACTTCTCTTCTTCAATGTTAGTTGGAAATTAGAGGTGGTAAGTTTTAGCTTCTTTCTCTTTATCATTGGCATTTTTGCTTTAACAATGGTTTTTGCTCTTTCTTGTATATCTGTGATAGTGATCATCATTACTAAGATTCCAGATGAAGAACTCCCTAGATAGTTTCTTGCATGGTTGGTTGTGTGGTGGTAAACTCCCACAATTTTTACTTGTTTGGGAAATATACTATCTTTCCCTCTTTCCTGAAGGAGGTCCTTGCTGGGTACAGAATTCTTAGCTGACAATTTTTTTTTTTCTTTTAGTTTTCTGAATATATCATCTCACTTTCTTCTGGTATGTAGGGTTTCAGTTGAGTAGTCTGCTCTTAGGCTGATGCAGGTTCCTTTATAGGTGACTCGACACTTTTCTCTTGTCACTTTTAGAGTTCTCTTTGTCTCTGAGATTTGCAAATTTGACTATAATGTGTCCTGGAGAGGATCTTATTGGATTGAATCTATTTGGGGACCTTTGAGCTTCCCAGATCTGAAGGTCTGTATCTCTCCCTCCACCTGGGAAATTTTCTGTTATTATTTCCTTGAATAGGTTTTCAATGCCTTTTCCTTTCTTCTATCCTTCTGGAAGAACTATGCTTTGGATGTTTGAGCACTTGAGGTCGTCTGCTAGTTCTCTTAGATTTTCTTCATTATTTTAAATTCTTGTTACCCTTGTTTTGTCTGCATTGGTTATATCAAAAAGACCATCTTTGAGATCTGAAATTTTTTCTTCTGCCTGCTCTAGCCTGCTGCTCAAGCTCTCTCTTGTGTTTTTTATTTCATTGTGTGAATCTTTTATTTCAAGGATTTCTGCTATATTCCTTTTCAGGATATTAATCACTTTGTAAATTTTCTCCTTCATATTCTGGATAATTTTCTTGTTTCGTTGTGTTTTGTAATTGAATCTTCTCTTATCTCTTCAAGTTTTCTTAATATCATGGCTCAGAATTTCTTTTCAGATATTTCAAGGGTTCCCTGTTCTATGGGGTCTGGTATTTGAGCATTACTATACTCCTTTGGTGGTGTCATAATTTCTTGTTAGTTTGCAGGTCTAGTATTTTTTCATTGATGTTTAGTTAACTGGTAGAGGACTTGCTTCTTTTATTACTCTGGGGCTGGCTATGAAGATAAAGATTTCCTCCTCAATTTGCAGGCTGTACTGGTGACTCTTATATCAGTGTAGTTGACTGAGTGGCAGGTTGCCTGTAGAGTGGCCCTGGCTGCTACTGTGGTGATAAACAGTCATTGTGGCAGCAGTATGTGTGGTGGTGGCTATGGTACACTACCTTGGCTCCTGCTCCAGCAATGATTAGGGCTTTCTGGGGCTGGAGTCTGGGTCCCTGAAGGTGCTCTGGGCTCAGCTCACCTTGGTGCCTTCATGGGTGGTGGACGGTTCCCTCCAGGGCTGGAGTCTATGTCCCTGGTGGTGCAGGGGGCTTGGCTCACCTTGGTGCCTGCTGGATCTTGCTATAAACTGTCTCATGTAAAGCAAGTTAATAAAAAAGTGTATAGAGTATGTACACATTTATAGTTAAAAAGAATGTATATTGATGGATTTTTTTGAATTAAG
>NW_007787988.1:0-2397 GCF_000696425.1 Galeopterus variegatus
GGCAGGACCTCAAAGAAAAGAGACAATTAGTCTGAAATCTACACCTTTGTTTTTTTTTTTTTATTTCTAAGTCTAAGTAGTGATGCTCCAAGACTGTAGGCAATGGCAATTGCAGCAGGGGACCATACTACACAGCAGGGGACAGAAGTTCCTCTGCTTAGTTCCTTCGCTTCAGCCCTAATTCTTTCTCCTCCCATAACCAAGGCCACTTACCCCTTCTTTGCCCACTACCCTTCCTCTCAGTTGGTGGCATCAATTCTAAGGGCCACTGCGACTTTCTTATCTTTCAAAAAGTTGACAAGCACTTTAAATATTCTGTTCAATTCTCTTGGGCAAATATTTATTGAGCAGCAAACATATGGCAGATATAGTGCTAGGGACAGTATTAATTAGGTATGACTCTGTCTTTGAGAAGCTACACCAGTTAAATAGACCTTCAGGGGTGACGTATAAAGGAAAGATCAGTATAAGAACTCAAAATAAAACCCACAAAGAGTAAAATTAGGAACAAATTATATAGCATTAAAATACGAATCTAACAAAACATTTTTTGACTCCAGAGAGTAAAAACGTCCAGGACAAAGCATGCAGGAGGCCGGGTCCCTGTGCTATCAGCATCTGTCTCTGCATCACCGGTCCTCATAACATGTGTCCCAGCCCCAAATGATACCACTCTACTTAATTGGGCACAGTTTAAAATTGTAAAATATTAGCACTGAAATGGACCTTCGAGTTTATCTAGTGTTACTCTTTCATTTTAGGACACAGAATACAGATTAAGAAATTGGTTCATAACACCATGATTAATTTATTGAGTAGTGAAGACCAGAATGAATGCAAGCAAGCTAACTTCCAGTCCTATACTCTCTTGGCTACACCACACTGTCTTCCATTCATATGGGATTTGTCCTATACCCACCCAAATTCCCGTTGCTACCTCCACCAAAAGCCCCCACCTTCACCATGGAGCTCCTCTGACCATCATCTCTACCAGTTTCACTCTTCTCTGAACTCCTGCAACACTCATTGGCTAAGCAACCACAACTATCCCATCAGCTACCCTATGGTTCCTGTTAAGGAACTCTCACATGTGCTCTGTTGGTCATTCAAGGGCAGGGACTGATGGCTCAATACTGCTCCCCTGATCCCAGCTCTTGTTGGGCACAGACAAGGCAGCTCTAAATACTTGCTCTAAATGATGGTTGAATCATCATTTAATGTAACCTCACTGCTTCTGTCCATTTACACTGGGTATATCAAATCCCTATTACCTGAAAAAGCCATACCTGTCTTCAACGAGGTACACCTGCTTCACACAGCATCCAATCCAAGCATGCATACTTCAAAATTCCAAAGAAATTCAGCTCAAGGGTAGATAAGGAAAAAAGGTAAAGTGTGATATAGTTGATCTGTCAGGTATTTGTTTCTTGGTTTTGGCCCCATCTGTGGTCCTTGGATAAAGCACTTAACCTTCTGAACCTTGAACTCCTCATCTCTACCACGGGGATGATATTATCTACCTTATAGAGAGATAATATTGTTGTGAAGATTTAAGACATCTGTGAATGTCAAGAACAAACCACACGAATGCCCATTTTCTTCATCCCGCTGCTTTCTGGTCCCTCCAACCAGGTCCATTTTTGTCTCCTTCTGTTAATTCCTAGAAGAATGCTAGCAGACATCTAAGAAGTTGGCTAAACAGGCTTAAGGTCGAACTACTCCCTGAGACATCTGTGTTTCAACAAGAGACTTCTAAGATAAAACTTCCTCAAACCTCAAAGGATTGAAGTTGTCGTGGATTAGGACAGGCAGAGGAGTGGGTATTT
Organism: Galeopterus variegatus; assembly: GCF_000696425.1. Lineage (NCBI taxonomy): Eukaryota > Metazoa > Chordata > Mammalia > Dermoptera > Cynocephalidae > Galeopterus > Galeopterus variegatus. Next base: position 1,827 of record NW_007787988.1, read on the forward strand.
ACTTCATTTTAGGACACAGACTACAGATTAAGAAATTGGTTCATAACACCATGATTAGTTTATTGAGTAGTGAAGACCAGAATGAATGCAAGCAAGCTAACTTCCAGTCCTATACTCTCCTGGCTACACCACACTGTCTTCCATTCATATGGGATTTGTCCTGTACCCACCCAAATTCCCGTTGCTACCTCCACCAAAAGCCCCCACCTTCACCATGGAGCTCCTCTGACCATCATCTCTACCAGTTTCACTCTTCTCTGAACTCCTGCAACACTCATTGGCTAAGCAACCACAACTATCCCATCAGCTACCCTATGGTTCCTGTTAAGGAACTCTCACATGTGCTCTGTTGGTCATTCAAGGGCAGGGACTGATGGCTCAATACTGCTCCCCTGATCCCAGCTCTTGTTGGGCACAGACAAGGCAGCTCTAAATACTTGCTCAGTGGTTGAATCATCATTTAATGTAACCTCACTGCTTCTGTCCATTTACACTGGGTATATCAAATCCCTATTACCTGAAAAAGCCATACCTGTCTTCAACGAGGTACACCTGCTTCACACAGCATCCA
>NW_007787989.1:0-2397 GCF_000696425.1 Galeopterus variegatus
ATAATTCCATTCTTTTGGACATTCTTTATTCTTGCAGTCTACAGGAATTTTTACTATTCTTCCACCAGTGCTTCAAATGGCATATAAAGCTTAATTTCTAAAATATCAATCTTAATTTTATATTTCTTGTAATTAGTAATAAAATTTGGTATTTCATATTAATGAGTGTTGGGAAAATAGAATAATTTGGTCAGGCTCCCCTCGCCTCAGAGCCAGTTCAGGACAGTTCAGTAAACATTGTGTGTGGGGGTGGAGTACATGCGCCTGCAAGGCAGCGCCACTTTGGCTGGTTTTTACTGCCTCGGGCACCCGCCCTGCACAGCCATGTTCTTTCCAGACCTGTAGCTTCCAAGGACCGTGTGGCTGGTTCCCTAGCTTATAGACCTGCGTGTAGGGGTCTGGTGACCCAGCCTGGCATGGAAGGGTCTGGTGACCCAGCCTGGTGTGTGAAGGGTTTGTGACCCAGTCTGTGAATGGGCTTGAGGGGTCTGGGAGCTCCAGACCCAGCCCTAGCTCAACCATCAGCCCAGCTGGTGCAGGATTACCTGCAGGTAAAAGAGCCACGACAACTAGCATGGTTGCCTAGCTTTACAATTGGTGTCACGAACAGGATTAAGAGCTAGACAATTGGCGCTGTGAGCAGGATTCGAAACATTAGCCTTGTCACAGCCAGACAAATTGGTGTGGTTGGCAGGATTACACCACATTTAGCGTAGCCTGCGATAGGACTCTGAGCAGATACAAGAGCCGAAAGCCCTTGGAAGAAGGAGGAAATGTAGCTATTTGTGAATATGCTTTGCCCTATAGCCACCTTCCTGCTGACTGGGATCTGGTTGCTGCACACAGTACTGCAAGGCAGCATAGACCGAGTACTACAATGCGAAACCCTTTGGGAGGGGGAAGAAATGTGGCTGTCTTTGAGCATGTGGTGCCCAGTGGCCACTTTTCTGCTGATTGGAGCATGGCTGCTGCTCATTCTGCTGCAAGTTGATCAAGATTTGAAGTGGGGGCCAAGCCTGTGGCACACTCGGGAGAGTGCGGTGCTGGGAGCGCAGCAGCACTCCCGCCGCGGGTTCGGATCCTATATAGGGATGACCGCCGGTGCGCTCACTGGCTGAGCGCAGTGCGGCCGGTCTCAAAAAGGACAAAAAAAAAAAAGATTTGAAGTGGAAAGCAGAGTTGTTGTTGGGCCGGCCCATGGCTCACTCAGGAGAGTGTGGTGCTGATAACACCAAGGCCTCGGGTTCAGATCCCATATATGGATGGCCAGTTAGCTCACTGGCTGAACGTGGTGCTGACAACACCAAGGCAAGGCTTAAGATCCCCTTACCGGTCATCTTTTAAAAAACAAAAAAAAAAGAAAGCAGAGTTGTTGGCAGATGATGTGCAGCTACTGGCAGATTCGAGGCAGAAAGCAGAGTTGTTGGAAGCATGGATAAATGTCCTGGAGGATGACGTGTGGCGACTGGCCACTCCTGCCCCTCATACCAGGGAAGACGACCAACCCAATGGTGAGTTGGGGGAAACCATGCATCTCCAGGCACGACCTGTTGTGCACAAAAAATTGAGGCACGAGCAGCCTATGGGACCAGATGGACAACCAGTGGGCGATCCACAGATGACCTAGTTCACTACCTATGTCCCATATACCCAGGTTGAACTGGCTGACTTGGGGAGACAGTTCAGAAAGAAACATGGGGAGACCCTGGCTGTTTGGCTGTTGCAGTTATAGGACCTAGGGGTAGATAGTATAATGTGCTCTGGTGAGGAGGTGGAGAAATTGGCCTCCATCACCATGCACCCCTCCCTGAGACAACAGCTTCAAAATACCACAGGTACGCACCAGGGCGAGGTAATCACTCCTTGATGGACTGGGTGAATGCAGTTGCCCGAACCATATGGGCAAATGCTGGAGAACTGCCCCAAATAGATAGTAAATGGCAAACATATGCTGAGCTGGTCCAAATCATTCAATAGCTGGGAATGCAGCAGTCCATGTTTAATGTGAACATTCGTGGCCCAGGCAATGAGAACTTTACAGGCAGCATGAGAGACATAGTGCTGCAAAATGCCCCATCAACGTCCTTTGGGTCACTGATGGCCATACTGGCCCCATACATTGGTCGTCCTATGCATGCGGTAACGACCATGATAGCCAGCTTGGGTGAAGTAGAGAATAGCAGACAAGCAAAAGGGGTCAGAAAGGTAGCTAAGACCAGACCCCCAAGAAATACTTGGGATTTTATCCCAAAGGGACCAAGCAAGACTAGCCGTAAGCAAATGTGGCTTGACTTGCTTGCAGCAGGGGTTGATAAAAAGAAAACTGAGGGGCCGGCCCGGTGGCGCACTGCTACAGTGCGCCGCTTGGGAGCGCAGTGGCGCTCCCGCCGCGGGGTC
>NW_007787990.1:0-2397 GCF_000696425.1 Galeopterus variegatus
GCTTACGATTCTGGGACAGCTGCATCTGGCATGGGCCTCAGGCTGCTTCTATTCATGGCGGGAAAGCGGCAGGCAGCTGGTGGGTACGAGCAGATCACATGGCGAAAGAGGAAGCAAGAGAGAGAGAGAAGGTGCCAGGGTCTTTCTTAAGCAATGAGCTCTCGTGGGAACTAATAGAATGAGAACTCTTTCATTAATCCCCCCACCCCGGGGAGAGCATTAATCCATTCATGAGGGATCCACCCCCATGACTCAATCAGTTTCCAACACTGCCACATTGGAGATCAAATTTCCACATGAGTTTTGGAGGGGACAACACATCCAAACTCCATCACAAACTGATTACCAGTGCCACTAGGAACAAAATAAGTGGGCAGCCTACTAGAGTACTATTTGATTTATAGAATGGAACTTGAAAAAGTTCATGAAAAAAATAGAATTAAAATACAAATCTTTCCATGAACCTTCTGAAGTATTCCTATATAACAGGAAAGACTGGGCCGACCCCGTGGCACACTCAGGAGAGTGTGGCACTGGGAGCGCAGAAGTGCTCCCGCCGCAGGTTCAGATCCTATATAGGGATGACCGGTGCGCTTACAGTGCTCACTGGCTGAGCGCGGTGTGGCCGGTCTCAAAAAGGACAAAAAAAATAAAAAAAATAAAAAAAAGGAAAGACTCCAGGTCTGGTAGTAGAACCTAACTTTAGACAGAGTAGAAAGTTATAGTCTCACCAGTTTCCAGTCTTAGATCAGTTCAAAGACCCAGAATCCCTTGACTAAAGGGGAGACCAGGTCCCTTGAAGAAGGACTTGCAACACCTATTCCAAGTACACATCATAAGTAAACATCATACACTGTCAAGCCAGTAAGGAGAATCCTTAGCGTAAGTTTGCTAAGCAAGACAGTGTCTTATATAATGTAAACAAAGAACTGCCTTCATAACACCTTTGCTGTATGTATCCTGTTGGTTAGAGGCAAGTCACAGGTTTCAGTACATGCAAGATGACAAGACAAGAGGGTGAATACCAGGAGGCAGGATTCATGAGGGGCCATACTTGATCTATCCATCACAATAGTACAGAGATATCGTGATTATATCTTTATAACCCATAAAATATCAGACATTTTGATGACATGCTCCAGACTATTGAATGCCCACATACTTTACTGAGGTGGCCACAAGCTTCTAAATGGGGATGGGGGTCGTAAATAATTATGTAAATAACAGGGGGAAAAAAAGCTAGAAGAAATGAAAGCATTCCTCTGGAGGAGCAGGACTGGGGTGGAGAAGGCAAGACAGGAGACTGCTATTTTGGTCACAACAGCATTTGATATTTTCAAAATCATGTACATGTATTACTTAGATAAAAATAAAATTTATTGTATAAAAAGAAAAGATATAAATCAAGAAAAATTAGGTAAATAAAAAACCAGAAGAGTTGAGGTGGCAATATTAACATAAAATTGGTATTTAAGATTAGAAGCACTAAACAGAAAAAAGATAGCTATCATACAGTGGTAAAAGGTTAAATATAAAAAGTAAACAAACCAGTAATTTGCTTGAGCTTGCTTTTATACTTTTATAACTCTCAAACCCAATAGTTTTTCATACAAAATTTTTCCTCATTGTATTATTTTATTGTTTATATTTAATTATTTACTATATCTAGACTTCACTTTGATGTATGGGTATGAGATAAAACACTTTCTCTCCTAGTTGTTAATCAATTGTCACAGTTATGAAGAGAAAGGAAGTGAGAGAAGAACAAAATTTTTACATTAAGGGGCCGACCCGGTGGCGCACTGGACAGTGTGCCGCTTGGGAAGCGTGGCGGCCCTCCCGCCCGAGGGTTCGGATCCCACATACAGACCGGTTCCCGCTCACTGGCTGGGCGAGGCGCGGGAGCAACACCGAGGGTTGCAATCCCGTTGCCGGTCCCCGGTCCGGTACGGGGGCAACACTGAGGGTTGCGATCCGTTGCCGGACACGGAAAAAGACAAAAAAGACAAAAAAAATAAATAAATAAATAAAAAATTTTTTTCAATTAATTACATTATTAATACACAACGTCTGTTTTTGTTCAAGTGATCCATCGGCCAGTTGTTGAGCCATTAATGTACATTATTATTTTCTGTAGCTTTATGATACAGTCTACAAATTGGTAGAGCAAGTCCTTGATTGCTCTTCATTTTCGGAATTTTCTTTCAGAATTATCTGGGTCACTTACATGTAGTTTGCTCTTTGTCAGCAAGTTTGAAAATATTTTGTTACTGTACTACACACAAATTTTTTAAAAATTTTAAAGGAAATATAAACAGACAATAAATATTCCTAACATTTTGTTACTGTACTACACACAAATTTTTTAAAAATTTTAAAGGAAATATAAACAGACAA
>NW_007787991.1:0-2397 GCF_000696425.1 Galeopterus variegatus
GGGCACTCTAGTGGATCGCTAGCATTGGGTAGCTGGAGGTTGCCAGCATCCATGTGGTTGACGGTCATTAGAGCGAGGGCAGAGAAATGAATCCTAAAGGCATCTGAGAACAGTGACGGTGTTCAGAGCACCAGTCCTCTTATGCTAGATGCTGCCTTGGCAGCAGAAATGAGTCACTGTACCCTCCCCTTACGTGATGATGAAGGCTGGAGAGACACCAGACTTTCATATGTTTCTGTAGCACAGGATGAGGTCTGTTAACTGTGACTAGATTTAACCCCATTTGTCTCTCCTTGGAGACAAGGCCTGGGCTGTGATGTGTTCCCTCCTCTGTTTTGCATTCAAGTATCTTAGAGAACAACATACATATGCTCTTTGCTGTGATACCAGGAATTATATGTGCACATATTGAATAATACTTTAAACCTGAATAGACTTGAACTTTACTAAAACGTGGTTGAAAGGAGGAAAGAAGAGGATCTAAAAATCGACCGTTTAGTGGGACCCCGTTCCCTACCTCCATCTTTTAATTTGGTTGCTTGATGGGTTTGTGGTTTCACTCGAGGACATGCAATTTCTCTGCCATGGGCCTCACCACTCAGAAACTCCCTGACACCTTCCTCCTGGAGGATGTGCTGTGCTAGGTGAGGCCAGCCCTTCTGTCTCAGTGTTACCCGTAATAACTTCGTATAGCATACATTATACGAAGTTATACGACCTAAGCAATGGTCCCTCTCCTGGCTCTTTGTCTCTATATCTTAGTGCCCAAGGAGATTTTTATTATATTTGAGCTGCAGTGGCATATTTTCTGACTCCCAGTTCCATTATTTCCAACAGGTCATTTGCCTGGTAAACAACCATGTGCTGGAATAAGGTATGCAATTAGGAATATTATTCTCCACTACCCATTTCGAACACTAATTCTATAAATGTAGTAATGATCCTACGTTTCATAGTGTCTACAAAACTCTTATGGTATAGCTTAAATGAATAAACATAATACAACAACAAAATCCAACATATCCCTTATTTCTTCTTTATGTTACAAACATATTAACAATTCCTACGCTCATACTTGATTGATTGGTGGCTAGAAAGTAAATAAAATCACTTTTTTGCCTCTTATGTCCAGATTTCCAGAGATGCATGTATTGGGTAAGGGTAAAAGCCCGTGTTTTTCATTTTTCACAAATCACAAGAACAACACTCAAATCCATAAAAACAAGAAAGGAAGGATGAAAGTGAAATCACAGGGCTTAAAAAGACCTTTTGAACCTAAATTCCTAGGTTTTCCACAGTTTTCCTTTTACGCATGCAAATGAATCCCTACTAACTTTTTACCCTGGCCCCAGGTTTTTGATTCAGGATTATGGACAGCCTTTCTGAATCAGGTGACTTTTTTCTAACAAAAACTTTGGTCATTTACAATGACTAGAACAGAAATTGGCATTTCTACACTTTTGTACAACATTACAGAGCTCTCTCTTATATCGGTGTGAAATGTTAAGCCTAAAGTTGTATTTTGTGATTTCTCTTTTTTCTCTACCTATTCTCTCTCCCATATTTTTGTGTGCTGACATACAGCATATCAGATTTGAGACCCCGAGCACATTGTGCTTAAGCACAAATCCTGAAGGCCATAAATAGAGCACCACGGTGGCTTCTCTTTGGCTAGAGATCTCAGGACTGTGTTCTTCACCCATATCTCCAGTGAGACTTGGCGCTACCAATGTCTCAAAGCATTTTGGGGAAGAGCTAGCTTTCTTTTATTCAATTGCTATAAATAAGAAATGGTCTTTGATACAGATTTTTTTAAAAATGGTCAACCTAATTAAGTTTACTTCTCCTATTCACTTAACAGGGTGACAAGCTGGTGGAAAAAAAAAAAAAAAAGAAAAAAACAATATCCAAAGCTAGGTCACATGAGACACAGAAAATCTGCTCCAGTATCTAAAAATGTTATCTCTCTGTTAGAATTCAAACTCTTGTGTCTCTCTAAGTCCATCTGAAAGGTCTGATGAGGCCTTCTTCCTGGTGGGGACTCTCTGCAGGGTCCCGAGGTGGTGCAGGGCATCACATGGCTAGAGAGCAAGAGAGTGTTCATGGGCTAGCTCAAGCCTCCCTTCCTCTCCTTATAAAGCCAACAGCCCCAGTTATCGTGTGATAACCCATTAATCCATTAATACATGAATGAATTAGTCCATTCATGAGGGCAGAGCCCTAGCTATCCAGTCACTTCCTAAAAGGCCCTACCTCTCACTGTCACCACATTGGGGTTTAAGCTTCAACATGAGTTTTGAAGGGGACATTCAAACCATAGCACTGACTCACAAAGCACTTGACCTCTTACCCCGTTGGTGAAGGCACCAATTCATACTTCCCAGAGAGACGCAGAGA
>NW_007787992.1:0-2396 GCF_000696425.1 Galeopterus variegatus
ATGATTAATCAAGTCCAATTCCCACCCTACAATGCCTGAGAAACCCCCGAAACAAAGTAAGGTGGAGGGACATTTCCAAGGTGCCACTGCTGGGGAATGACAAAGCCAAGTTTAAACAATTTCTCCTAAGCACCACTCCAGCCAGATCAGTACCCTTGCCACCACACAAATGAATCTTCTCAGAGGTTACAAGCTGTTAGATTTGGAGTGAATGCTTTAGCACTTTTGGGTACCTCTTAATTCTAACTGCTTATGAACTCCATTTTGGTGTGGGGTTACTGTTTGAATTAACATCTAAGTCTGAAGCTTGAGCCCTTGTTTCACAGATGGACATTGCCATGGTGATTACAGCCTTTCTGGCTGGATGCTGAAATCCTTTATTTTTAAAGGTTTTTCAAGTCAACTTGGAATAGAACACTCTAGATAAACTATTTAGTAACAACAAAGCACTATAAATGTTCTAAAATCTGATCAGGGCTTATGATGTTATTCAGAGTCAACCTACAAAACTATTGTTTAGGAACATCAAGAATACCCTCAAGGTATTTAGTGCAATTTTTAATTTTTAGGATGTGAGACTCTTACAAGGATGGTAATCCTTAAATTTGCTCATTCTGTGGTGGCCTAGAGGTCTCCAGTCAGTTTCATTGAGGATATAAGATCAACCCATGCTTCTAAACATTTGCAGAAAAAAAGAAGAGACTAAGAAAAAAATTAAAAACTAGATGTTAGCATATTAAAATCTACATTTATGTAAAATGAGGTAGCTTACTTTTAGTCACATAGGTTTTAGAAACAAAGAATTTTATTTCCAATCAAGCACAATTCACAGCAATTAAACTTATCAACTTTTATATCGATGTGTAAACAGTAATTCATTTAAACATTTACCAACTTAAATGCATATACAGTACTCAAACAATTCTTAGAGATTTGAACAAAAGTAAATGGTCACTTTCCTTCGTAACTTAAAGTTCTAAGCTCTGCCAAATTGTGTTTTAGCTGAAATTCCAATACAGTATGAGAAACAACCCATTAAGTATTATATAAAAGGAATGCCCCAAAAGACACATGCTGATTTATTGTCTTACAGCATTAAGCCATTTTGTGTAGCTATGATTTTGAGTTCATAAATCTTGAAATATTCTTTTTTTACTGGACCTTCAAAATTTGATGTATTTTCAATGGGTAAAGTCTAGAGATCAGCAAAGCTGTAACAGCCATTTGGAATATATGCTTAGTAATGACAACAGATCACTGCAGATTTCTAAAATAGTCATTTGCACAACTTCCTTCAAATGTATTTCTCTTAATTCTCTTTCCACTCATATGAAATATTTTCCCTCACTCCTCCTAACTGTATAAAGAAAGAATGCTTCACTGCTGTAACCTGAAGTTTATTTCAACGTCAGTTAACAAAGTCCAATTCTAAATACATTTAAAAAACAAGGTAATAATGTATTCTATATTTCAAAAGAGTTAAAAAAGCAACTTTCCAAAAATGATAAGTAAGGTGATGAATATGTTAATTAGCTTGATTTAATCATTCTACATTTTATAAAGGTATTAAAACATCACTCTGTACCCCCTAAATGAACATAATTATGATTTGTCAATTTAAAATATTACTAATATTTTTTTAAATCAAGGTTTTCTGCTACTCAATCTTTATGACCCATTTCTGTTATCAAAACAGAATTTAACTAGACTTGGATGGTGAAAAGTTATAATTCCATTAGATGTGAAAGAAGTGGAATAATTCAGTATTCACAAATGTTTCCTAATTCTAATCCAAGAAATGAATATATAAGACAGGTTGCTAAAAATATGATATTTGTTAGAGAGTACTATTTTTCACTATGGAATGACTAACATAAAAATATCCCACCTACTTGAACTCATCACAAAGCCTCCTACACTGCAGCAAGCTTTACTTTTCCAGGCTGAGTGTCTTAGTGATGAAACAAAAAAACATTTTTAGAAATCTTCTAAGTGCCAACCCTCCTATTTGATTGAAATTGTGGACAAATGTACTATGAGACTTGGTTTAAGACTTCAGCATTTTTTAATCAACCACTTGTTTAAACATCTATGAATTTTTTTGCTGGATTATCATTTCTCACCCATACAATGCTTTCTTAATTGACCTAATTGTATCATTCAGGGAAGGTTTTTCCTCACCTATTTAGGGCAAGTTTCAAGTTCTTGGCAGATGAAATTTTGTTCAAATTGAAGAGAAAAAAGTAAGCAACAGTGACTGGACTACATTTAATTAACTCCAACAAAATATTACTTATTGAAAAACTGTTTTATTCATCTCAGGATTAACTATATCGTTTGTAATTGCATCTTACAAAACAATAATTAAGAAAATATTCCAAAACCTCACTGTTCAT
>NW_007787993.1:0-1210 GCF_000696425.1 Galeopterus variegatus
CGATGAGCTCTGTCCGATGTGTTTACTTAGATCGATGGGCTTGGTCTGATTTGTTTAATTAGATCGAACATCTTAGTCTGATGAGTTTACTTAGATCGATGAGCTTGGTCTGATGAGTTTACTTAGATCGAAGAGCTCGGTCCTATGAGTTAACTAAGATCAAAGATCTCGGTTTGAAGAGTTTACTCGGATCGATGTGCTAGGTCTGATGAGTTTACTTCGATTGATGAGCTTGGTGTGTTGATTTTTCTTAGATCGATGGGCTTGGTCTGATGAGTTTACTTCCATCGATTAGCTTGGTCTTATGACTTTACTTAGATCAATGAGCTCGGTCTGATGTGTTTACTTAGATCGATGGGCTTGGTTTGATTTGTTTAATTAGATCGAACATCTTAGTCTGATGAGTTAACTTAGAACAATGAGCTTGGTCTGATGACTTTATTTTGATCGATCATCTTGGTCTGATGAGATAATTAGATCAATTAGCTTGGTTCAATGAGTTGATTTAGATCGATGAGCTTGGTCTTTTGAGTTTACTTAGATCGATGAACTTGCTCTGTTGAGTTTATTTAGATCAATGACCTAGCTCTGTTTAGTTTACTTAGATTGATGAGATTGGTCTGATGAGTTTACCTACATTGATTAGCTTGGTCTTTTACGTTTTCCTTTATCGATTAGCTTGGTGTGATTATTTTTCCTAGATCGATTGGCTTGGGCTGATTAGTTTTCCTAGATGGACTAGCTTTGTGTGATTAGTTTTCCTAGATCAATTGTTTGGGTCTGAATAGTTTTCCTAGATCGATTAGTTGGGTCAGATAAGTTTTCCTATATCAACTAGCATGGTCTGATTAGTTCTCCTAGATTGATTTTCTTGGTTTGGTTAGTTGTACGAAATCGATTATTTTGGTCTGATTTGTTATCGAGATTGATTCGCTTGGTCTGATTAGTTTTTCCTTGATCGATTAGTCAGGTCTGAATATTTTTCCTAGACCGATTAGCTTGGTCTGACGAGTTTCCTTAGATCGATTAGCTAGGTCGGATGAGTTTACTTAGATAGATGAGCTCGGTCCTATGAGTTTACTTAGATCGATGAGCTCGGTCTGAAGAGTTTATTGGATCGATGTGCTTGGTCTGATGAGTTTACTTAGATTGATGTGCTCGGTCCGATGAGTTTAATTAGATTGATGAGCTCGGTCTGAAGAGTTTATTG
>NW_007787993.1:1918-2396 GCF_000696425.1 Galeopterus variegatus
AGATAGATGAGCTTGGTTTGATGTGTTTACTTAGATGGATGAGATTGGTCTGATGAGTTTTCTTAGATCGATGAGCTTGGTCTGATGAGTTTACTCTGATCGATTAGGTTGGTCTGATGAGTTTTCTTAGATCGATGAGCTTGGTCTGATGAGTTTACTTAGATTGATGTGCTCTGTCCGATGAGTTTAATTAGATCGATGAGCTCGGTCTGAAGAGTTTATTGGATCGATGTGCTTGGTCTGATGAGTTTACTCTGATCGATTAGGTTGGTCTGATGAGTTTACTTTGATCAATTAGCTTGGTCTGATGAGTTTACTTAGATCGAAGAGCTTGGTCGGATGAGCTTACTTACATTGATGAGCTCGGTCCTATGAGTTTACTTAGATCGATGAGCTCGGTCGAATGAGGTTACTTACATCGATGAGCTTTGTCTGATGAGTTTATTTAGATCGATCATCTTGGTATGATGAGATAACA
>NW_007787994.1:0-2396 GCF_000696425.1 Galeopterus variegatus
GTAAGTTTCAGCAGGGCTGCGTTCCCTCTGGAGGTCCTAAGGGAGAATCCTTGGCTTTTCCCGCTTCTAGAGGCTTCCTGCATTCCTGGGCTCATGACCCATAAGCCAGCAATGGCAGATTGAGGCTTTCTCACACTGCATTACTCTGACCTACTTGTCTGCCTACCTCTTCCACTTTTTTGGTTTTTTTGGTGGCTGGCCAGTAGTATGTGGATCTGAACACTGATTTTTTTTTTTTAAATAGACTTAATTTTTTTAGAGCAGTTTTAGGTTCATAGCAAAACTAAGCAGAAGGTACAGAGATTTCCCATCTTCCCTTTGCCTCCACCTCTTCCACTTTTAGAGACTCCTGTGATAATCCACAATAATATCCCTCCTCAAGGTCCTTAAAGTCCCCTTTGCCATGTTAGGGGACATATTCACAGGATCTAGGGATTATGACATGAACATCTTTGGAAGGGGGTGAGAAGGGACATTATTCTGACTATCACACTGTGCTCTCTTTCCCTTTTAAGTCAATAGGGGTTATCTGACAGCAGTAACATCTGATATATGTTATTTTTATTTCTTTCTTTGTACTTTACTGTATTTCTTAAAAACTAAAAAATATTATTAAAAGTAAATTAATTAAAAGAATACATTTTTAAAAAGAACTTGGCACTGGGCCTGGTTCCTAGCAGACACTTCAGTTAGGCAGGGACCATGTTATGCCGAACTTAGTATATGAATAACAATCATACATACTGAAAAAAAATCCCACGTCTCCTAAAATCCCCTAACTCAACTCTTTTCTGTCACGAAAAGATATAATATGCCTGATTATTTGACAGATTCAAGATAAAACTGTCTTGATCATAGAAAAATATCAGTCCCTAGAGGATCCAGCCCCAACTTAACCTCTCATACATGCCAATCATAATCTAGCCCCATGGTCTTCCTGTCCTTTGAACACACCAAGCTCTGTTACATATTAGGGCCTTTCAGCACCTGCTTACCCTCTGTTTGGAAAGCTCTGGCCAAGATCTTCTTGTAGCTGATCCCTTCTTATTTTTCAGGTCTCGGCTCAAAGGTTACTTCCACGACCACCCTGATTATGAGGTTCTCCCACCCCCAACCACTATCACATCTTGGTGTTTTACTTTTCCCCCCTTAATGCTCTTATTGCTAACTAAATTTACCTTATCCACGTATATTCTTGCCTTTCAACTTTTCATTGTGGTAAAAATATATGTAACATAGAATTCACTATCTTAACCATTTTTTTTTTTTTTTTGTCTTTTTTCGTGACCGGCAATGGATCGCAACCCTCAGTGTCGCGCCCGTACCGGACCGGGACCGGCTACGGGATCGCAACCCTCGGTGTTGCCCCCGCTCCTCGCTCAGCCAGTGAGCGGCCGGTCTGTATGTGGGATCTGAACCCTCGGCAGGAGCGCCGCCGCGCCTCTCAAGCGGTGCACTGTAGCAGTGCGCCACCGGGCCGGCCCCATCTTAACCATTTTTAAGTATACAATTCTGTGTTAGTAAGTACATTCACACTTGCTATAGTTTGAATGTCCTCCACAAGATTTAATTGAAGCTTAATCCCCAATGTGGCAGTGTTGTTAAGAGGTAGGGCCTTCAGGAGGTGACTGGATTGTGAGGGCTCTGCCCTCATGAATGGATTAATCCACTCATGGATCGATAGATTATCATGGGAGTAGAACTGGTGGCTTCACAAGAGCAAGAGAGACCTGAGTTAGCATGCTCTTGCCCTCTCGCCAAGTGATGCCCTGGCACCATCTCAGGACTCTATAGTCTCTGCAAGGAAAAAGCCTTCACCAGATGTACCCCCTTAACACTGAACTTCCCAGCCTCCAAATCTGTAAGAAATAAATTTCTTTTCCTTATAAATTACAGTTTCAGGCATTCTATTATAAGTGACAGAAAATGTACTGAGACAACACTGCTGTACAACCAATCTCCAGAACTGTTTTCACCTTGCAAAACAAACTTTTTCTGAGGAACCACCATACTGTTTTCCACAGTGGCTACATCATTTATATCCCCACCAACAGTGCAAAGATTCCAATTTCTCTATATCCTCACTGACACTTGTTATTTTCTTTCTTTTTAAAAGCCAGTCAAATTAAGCAGTGGGCACTGACACTAAAGTTAGTAAGTTCTGATAACCCACTACAAATGGACCAGCCTATTTTCTTTTTTTTTGATAGTAGCCATCCTAATGGGTGTGAGATGGTTATCTATGTATATTTTTAAAATTTGTTGCCTTCCTCCCCTCATCCCCCAGAACATGAACTCCACAGGAGTAGGGGCCTTATCTCTTTTGTTTATCAGTAAGTACCAGCATCCAGAATATCTGGCAGAGTAGGTCCTCAATAAAATATTTGTCAAATGAA
>NW_007787995.1:0-2396 GCF_000696425.1 Galeopterus variegatus
GCTGGCTGGTGAACCATTATTTCTGGGTGTGTCTGGAAGGATGTTTCTGGAAGAGATTAGCATTTGAATCAGTAGGCTGAGTAAAGAAGACCACCCTCAACAATGCGGACATGCATCATCCAATGCACTGAGGACCTGCATAGAGCAAAAAGGCAAAGGAAGAGTAAATTTGCTCTCTGCTTGAGCTAGGAAATCTGTCGGTGCCCCTGGTTCTTGGGGATTCAGGGTGAGGCAGTGACTTATATAATAAACTCTTCTGGTTTTCAGAATGTGGAGTTGGGACTAGAACTATGCCACTGGTTTTTCTGGGACTCCAGCTTGCAGACGGTAGATCATGAGACTTCTCAGCCTCCTTAATCCTCTAAGTCAATCCCTCATAATAAATATCAATCTATTTCTACCTATCTGTCATGTTTATTCTATCTATCTATCTATCTATCTATCTGTCTGTCTGTCTGTCTGTCTGTCTGTCTGTCTGTCTGTCTGTCTGTCTGTCTGTCTGTCTGTCTGTCTGTCTGTCTGTCTGTCTGTCTGTCTGTCTGTCTGTCTGTCTGTCTGTCTGTCTGTCTGTCTGTCTGTCTGTCTGTCTGTCTGTCTGTCTGTCTGTCTGTCTGTCTGTCTGTCTGTCTGTCTGTCTGTCTGTCTGTCTGTCTGTCTGTCTGTCTGTCTGTCTGTCTGTCTGTCTGTCTGTCTGTCTGTCTGTCTGTCTGTCTGTCTGTCTGTCTGTCTGTCTGCCTGCCTGCCTCCCTGCCTGCCTGCTTGCCTTTCTATCTATATCTGTCTTCCCATCTATATATACATCATATATTCTACTGCTTCTGTTTCTCTGAAGACCCCTGATTAATACAGGTAAACTTGTTGGCTTCTCTAAATCTCACTTGCTTTATTTCTTAAAAGGAATTTGAGTGGTTTCAAACACAGCCTTGCATGGGCATTATACAAAGTAAATTTAACAAATTATGAAGAGTGTCTTGTACATAATAGATGTTCAGTGAATGTTAGTTTCCTTTCTCTCACCTTTCCCCCACCTGAAGTTCTATCCCTGAAGCCAGCCACATTTGCCACATTTTGATGCCAGTCGTCTTCCTGAATCTCCGTGTTGTTCTCACCCTCAGATGACACAATTTCATGTTCATTCCACCTGGCGAGACAGTCTCTTTGGAGGTGATTCTCTGCCTGGACCATCGCCTCTCACCCCACCTTCCAATACCACTGCTCTATCACTGTGCTTTTGTGTTGCTCCCTGTTCCAGTAGGTGTGTTCAGTGTCTTATCTCAGATCCTACCAGTCTACGTCTGGCATGGTCTATTCTTCTCTTGATGCAGAAGTCATGAGGGACACTGTTTGGCAGTCTGTAGCACTGGTCACTATGGAACCAGGTGAGGTAGAGTGTGGACGAATCAGCACTGTCATTACCATCCCTGGGGACTTGTTTCAAAAGCATCTGACAAAGAAAGTAGATCACCTGCATTCTCTCCATGGACCAAAGGCAGGAAGAGAGCCCTCACCAGAAACCAAATCATCTGGAACCTTGATACGGTACTTCTAGCTTCCATAACTGTAAGGAAATATATGTTTATTGTTTAAGCACCCGGTCTGTGGTATTTTGTTGTGGCAACCTGATTAGACTAATACCATTGTGTATACCTTAGATCATATTTCACTTGTACAAAGGGAACTGCCCATTTAACGTAGCACAATAGTGTCTTTTTACAAGCTATGAAAAAAAAAAAGCCTCGAGAGGACCTGAATTGTACAGTGGTGGCTTTCCATAAAGGGTATTTTGTGGCAAATATCGCTGAGCTTTCCTGAGGAAGATAATTCTGAATAAATGAGGTTCTCTCTGTAAATAGATCTTTTTTTTTTGAAACATAATTGATGGTACATACTTGTGGGGCACAGAGTAGACTATCAATACTTGTGTGCCATATGTGATGATCAAATCAAGATAATTAGCATATTCATCATTACAATGAGTAATCATTTAATGGACACAAAGAATGAATAGATCTAGATGGAAGATCCCATTATGTATTCAGTTTCTTTGTCAGACTACCATCCCGGAAACACTAGGCACCCTGGGAAATGTTTTATTTTTTCCTTCCCTGAGGGTTCTGTTTCACCAGTGGTGTCTTCAGGGAAGAAAAGGAATATACATGTAATTTTTCTCTTAGGGTTTCTCCATTCAGTTCTCATAGGCAGATGCTGTATATAAGCTGCTGAAGACAGAAGCAAAACTAACCACAAAAAGCTATTTCTGCAACAGCAGATGCTGTTTTGCTTCCAGCCTAGGCTAACTTTCTCTATATCACTTCGGGGAATTTATTAAGGCTAATTCTCTCTTCCCCTCTCTTGGTTTAGCACCTGTTTCTTCCTGTTCTTAAATAACCACAGGC
>NW_007787996.1:0-987 GCF_000696425.1 Galeopterus variegatus
AAAATAGCTCGTGGAAGGATTTAAGCACTTAATAAATGTTAGCTTCTATTGTTGTTACATACTTTTGCAACACTGAAGTAAACTCTGTAGGGCCCCATAAAACCCCAAAGGAGACATTCCCTAAAACATGGAGCCTTTCCAGCTTCTCTTCCGGGTCCTAACATTCCCTCTGGTGCCAAAGTATGGCCTATCAAAATCATCACCCGCCCTTCCGACCAATCAGCCCCTGCCCCATGTACTAACCACCCTCTCCTGGAACTCAGCTCTCTATAAATGTATGCTTCACCCTCAAATAAAGCGGAACTTCTCCAGTGAACTGTCAGCTTGGGTCCTGTCGTTCTTTCATTGGTGCCAAAACCCGGGAGGAGCTCACCCCTTATCCGAGGGGACTCCTTCTCAGACCTCCTTCACTCTCTCAGCAGTTTCAGCTGCTTACGCTTTGCCCTCGTCCATTTTCTCCGGCGCTGGCTTTCCACACCTACCACCAGCTCATCCAAACGTAAGTCTAGAGGTGCCATTTTAAACTAGGACTACCCCTCCAGCGTCCAGCCCTAACGGGGGCAGTATGCCCCACTATGGCCTTCAGGGCCTCAGTGGACCCCTAAATACTCCCTCGTCACACCAGACCATCCACATTCTACTCCTCTCCTAACCCAAAGTTAAAGGAGATCCTTGCAGGGTGAAGCTCCCATTCTCTCACTTTCTCTTTCAATTTACTGTTTCTGTTTCTCTGAGCCCAGGGCTCCCAAAAATCCCAGCGCTGGGTTCCTTCAAGCCTCCGGGCACTCACCCTTGCCGAGGTGATGGAAGGTTTAGTGACATCTTATACCTTCCTCCCTCCCAGTTCGTCTCTGAACCTCCGGGACTGGCACATTATAGTGGGGACGCCCTCTATATTTGTGTCTTTCCCTCCCATCAGTTGAAGGATTCTCTCTTCTCCACCTACCTACCTTCCTCTCTCCTTCCTGCCTGAACATGGAAGCTTCC
>NW_007787996.1:1890-2396 GCF_000696425.1 Galeopterus variegatus
TCTCCACTTCAAATGTCTTATAAAAAAACCTCAACACTTTGTCTTTAGAACCCGATACCAAGCCTAAGCTTCTTATAAAGCTCTGCACACAAGAGTGGCCTCAATACCAATTAGATAATCAAAACAAATGTCCACCAGAAGGCACACTAGACCCTGATATTCTCTGAAATTTGTTTAACCTCTGCCAGCACCAGAGAAAATGGAAGGAGATTCCCTATGTTGAAGCTTTCCACCTACTTGCCCAAAATCCCTCCCTCTGTCTTACCTGTTCTCCCTCCCAGGTTCTTGTTCTCCCTCCCAGGTTCTCCTTGCTTCCAAACCCCCTCTATCCTCGCTGCCTCCATTATCCCCTACTTCTGGTGGTTTTGACCCTGTGGACGAAACTCCTCCATACAGACCCCCTCCTCCTGTAGTTCCATCTGCCCCTGAATCCCCACAACCCACTCCACCGCCATCTTCTTCCGCCCCGCCATTTTTTGCCTCACCGGCTCCACCGCCATCTTCTT
>NW_007787997.1:0-361 GCF_000696425.1 Galeopterus variegatus
TGCAGACATTGCTAGAGCATTAAAATGCATTCTCAAAACCCAGCTGTAACCTTCCTTTTTTATCCAGCTAACCTCATATATCCTCCTTTGGATGCCCACCTGGCAGTCCATGCTGAGCCAAGTTACATCAGGTTTGTGGAACGCCAGCTCTTGCCCCTCCCCTTGAAAGTCCCTCCTGGTGCAGCTTGAGCACGATCTTAAAGCCTGGGGAACCTTTCCCGAGTCCTTAATAGTGCACAAATTCAGAACTAGATAAATGTCAGGTCTGCTGCTCTGCCATCACAGTGACCAATAACCACCAGAAATAGAGGTTTTGAATGGAAAAATGGGAAACCTAAGGTAACAAATGAGAGATTCGAGT
>NW_007787998.1:0-2396 GCF_000696425.1 Galeopterus variegatus
AAACACCAATCTAGGTGTTGCCATGAAGTTAAAATGTAGGTGTAATTAGTATTCATAATCAATTAAGTATAAGCGATTATCCTAGATAATCTGGGTGGGCTTTGTTCAACTTGAAATGACGAGAACAAATGGAAGGTTTTCCTGATGAAGGAGAAATTTTGCCTATGAACTGCATCTTAGTTCCTGGCCAAGAGCTTCCATCCCAGCCTGCCCTTCCTGACAGCCTGCTCCACATATTTCAGATTTGTCTAGCCAGCCCCACAGCCACCTGAGCCAATTTCTTGAAATCAATCTCTCTGTCCCCCTCAGCCTCTCCTCCTCTCTCCCTCCACCCCCTCTCATCCTGTCGCTTCTGTTTCTCTGGATAGCCACATGTGAATGATTGGGGTGTATGGTAAAGATTCTTCCTTCTCAAAGTATTACTCATGTAAGAGGAAGAAGTTTCTTTCTCCATGGAAGAAAAACCTATTATTAGAAATATAAAAACTGATCTGAAAATATCCCCATTGTCTTTCATAACTCATATTTATGCATAATAATGTAAAATTTATGATACTTAACCAGATCTGTTAGTGGAAATCTGGCAGTTAATTGTAAAATTGTGTTTGTAACCAATAGTGACTGTAATTGGATGTCAAGTTTAATTATGACTTGAGACTAACATAGCATGTCCTGAAAGTCACCGTGTCCTAGACGAGGTAGCCAACTCCCTCCTTGTGTTGGCCATCTTTTCTCTACAAGACTGGGAAAACATATTTTATGCTTGATATCAACCACTTATAATCAATGGAAAATAAGGCAGCTCCCCAAAGAAGGGGCTGACCTGGCCAGACCATAACACTCAAACTTGAACATCAAAGAGGTCATTTTTGCTTGTCATAAAGAGAAAGTATGTGCACAGATCAGAGGAGAATGCAAAAAAGGTGGGGGGCGGGGAAGAACTCTTAGGGTTCTGAGAACTTTCCAGTTCCCTGTGTCTCAGGCCCTATTTCATCTTCACATTTGTATTTCGTGGGACATCCTGTTTCTTATAATAAATTCTCTGTGTGAGCTTTGCTAACTCAAGATGGTCTCTTATATGCAACTACGGAACACTAACAACTATCCCTTGGGTACTGAATAGTTAAACCCTGGTTAACCTGGTCAATTAAAATAAAACCTGAGCAGTTATAAATTTGCCATATGTCAATATAGTTTGTTATCCCTTGGAAACTGTTGAGCTTGTATATATTTCTCCCATAGTTTCTTGCTTCAAAACACTTTTTTTTTCTTATAAAACCTTAGACATAAGGAGACATGATAAAGATTACTTAGTACTGTAAGTCTCCCAAGTCATAAGTCCTTTTTATAGTATCGCTACCTTTAAACAATATTTGATCCATTTTTTTTTGGTGGGGGGTGGGGAAGATTGCCTTGTATCTATCAGTCCTTATTCTGCTGAATAAACCTCCTGTGTCATTCCTGTTAAGGACAAGATCCTTTATCTTTTTGAAGATTTCAAAGGAAACCTCCCCTTGTTTTCTGCCAGCTCATGCATAGAAAAGGGAGCTAGACTTAACTCATTGAATTTTCTGCCCTGACATAAAAACAGAGCCAAACTGAGTGTCCAGTAGAAGCAGCTCCAGCAGCCAGGTCATAGCCATATGGCTCCTGTGGCAAACCTTGGCTGCATTATCTGTCTAGCCCCCAGTTGGTTCCTGCTGGTTTCTTCCTCTCTTCTTATGGATCCATTCATTTCCAATACATTCATTTTCTGTATAAATTACACCAACCCTGTTACAGTTGTTTGCAACCCATTGCTGATATACCGAGGGTCATTCAGTCCCTCTCTCCCCGCCACATCCTTCCAGAGACAGAGAGCTCATTTCTCACAGGGCAGACTGGTTCACATTATGTAACTTCTATTAGAAAGTCATTTTCCTAATGTTTTTACCCAATGTTTATGGTTTTACCTTTTGCAAACAAAATAAATTTATGCCTTCCTTTTTCAACTTCAAAGACCATAGGTATCCTGGAAACTACGTAAATTCAGATATATATGTATAAAAGAATGAGAGAAAAATAAGTAGAAAAAGAAAGCAGAGAAAAGGAGAAATGATGGAGTGAGGAAGAAAGGCAGCTCCCCAAAGAAGGGGCTGACCTGGCCAGACCATAACACTCAAACTTGAACATCAAAGAGGTCATTTTTGCTTGTCATAAAGAGAAAGTATGTGCACAGATCAGAGGAGAATGCAAAAAAGGTGGGGGGCGGGGAAGAACTCTTAGGGTTCTGAGAACTTTCCAGTTCCCTGTGTCTCAGGCCCTATTTCATCTTCACATTTGTATTTCGTGGGACATCCTGTTTCTTATAATAAATTCTCTGTGTGAGCTTTGCTAACTCAAGATGGTCTCTTATA
>NW_007787999.1:0-2396 GCF_000696425.1 Galeopterus variegatus
TCTCAGGAGTCTTCTTTTGTGTCGGCCCTAAAACCTCGAACCTCTTGTTGCTTGTTTGTCGTTATAGGATCGTTGTTGAAAGAATTATTCATTTTTTGTTGCTCTTTGTTGCTCTTGGAAATGCAATTAGTACTCTGGTATCACAGCGCACACTTCTCAGGATCGCGCTGTCTCCTGGCACGGCCGCTCCAGACTCGTCGCCATCTTAGAATCCTAGCACCTGCATCTGTGAGCTAATCCAAAAAATCATTTTCTTTGGGCCGGCCCCATGGCTCACTCAGGTGAGTGCGGTGCTGTTAGCGCCAAGGCCGCAGGTTCGGATCCTATATAGGGACGGCTGGTGCGCTCACTGGCTGAGTGTGGTGCGAAACGCCACTGAGCCAAGGATTACGATCCCCTTAATGGTCGGTTAAAAAAAAAAATCATTTTCTTCTATCTCACATATGACATTAAGTTGCTAAATCCAGAGGAGATTTTAGCCCTTAACTTGCTTGTTAAGTTAAGCATCTAATGATATGTTATGATGCAGCAAGATGACCCTCACCAGATATGGCCCTTTGATCTCGGTCTTTGTAAATAGCTTTCCCTTTGTCTTCTGTGATACCACACCCTTCTGGTTTTTCTACCTTTTTGTCTAGACCTTCTAATTTTCTTTCATAAGCTATTCTTCCTCTATTCATCCCTTAAAAGGCTGTCCTAGGCCTCTGTACTTCTCTATCTACACACTCTCTAGGCAATGTCATATCCTTTCAAAGCATCAGTTACCATGTAAATGCTGATGATATCCTAAACTTACTTTCAATTGTCTGGTGGACAACTGGATTTCCCACAGGCACATCTCAAACTTAAAACCCGTAAAATTGAATTCATCTTCCCCTAACCACCCATAATCTCAATCAATACCACCACCATCACTTAACTTTTGCCCAAGCCAGAATATTACCTGGTATCCTTGACTATTCTTAGAGCCAGAACCTGATATTCCTCATATCCAATCTATCATTATGTCCTTTCAGTCTACTTTTTAAACATTTCTAATCCCTGCAATTCTCTCTACTACCACCATCTTAGTTAGGCTACCACCACCTCTTTCTTCTGTCAACTACATTGTAATTAAAGTGCTTACTACATTCTAGCCTTGCTCTGGGGTTCAATTATTCACACTGAAGCAGAGTTATCTCTCTTTCTCCAAAGGAAACTGCTATCCTGAAGTTGGTAGTTGGTAGTTAGTGTTTATCATCCCATCCATGATATATACATATATGCAGGCAGGAAGACACAGGCAGGACACAAACATCTCAATACACAACAGAGTACTGTGACAGCCTACAAAATGGGTCTCTATGATCCTTACCTATATGTATTTGCTATGGCTTGAGTGTCCCCTACAAAACTCATGTTAAAATTTAATAGCTATTGTATCAGTGTTGAGAAACGAGACCTATAAGAGGTGGTTAAGTCATGAGGGTTCTACCATAGATTAAAGCCATTATCATAGGAGTAGGTTCTTGATAAAAAGGATGAGTTCAACCTGATCTCCCCTCTATGTCTCTCACATGTGCTTCCTCACCATGTGATGTCTTCCACCAGTTACAACACAGCAAGATGACCCTCACTAGATGCAGCCCTTTGATCCTAGTCTTCCCAGCCTCAAGAACCATAAGCCAAATACATTTCTTTTTTTTTTATAAATTACTCAGTCTGTGGTATTTGCTTATAGTGACAGAAAATGACAAAGACAGAAAAATTTTACCAAGAGTGGGTTTGCTGCTATGACAAATACCTGAAAATGTGGAAGTGGTTTTGAAACTGAGTGATAGGTAGAGGCTGGAAGAATATGAAGGAGTAGGCTAGAAAAAGCTTACATTATCATGAATAAAGTGTTCAGGGTGATTATGGCGAGGGCTCAGATGAAGAGCTCAGTAGGGAAAGTTTGAATCTTCTTAGAGATTACTTAAGTGGCTGTGACCAGAAAGTTTGTAGAAATATGGACAGTATAGGCCATTCTGATGAAGTCTCATAAAGAAATGAGCAACAAAGTGTTGAAAACTAGAGCAACGCCCATCCTTGTTACACAGTTGCAAAGACATCGGCAGAATCATGTCTGTGTCCTGGGACTTCATGGCAAACAGAACTTAAGAGCAATGAACTAGGATATCTGGTGGAAGAAATATTTAGGTAGCATAGCATTCAGGCTGCTGCATGGGCACTTTTAACCATATACAGTGAAATATAAGAGGACAGAAATGACTTGAAGACAGAATTTATAGTAAAAAGAAAAGCAGAATGGAAAGATTTAGAAAATTCACAGCTTGGCCATGTAAAGAGCAAAAAAGTTTGGGAGAGCAAACCAATGGTGTGGCCAAGCAACCATTTGGTAAGGAGACTGCCATGGA
>NW_007788000.1:0-1241 GCF_000696425.1 Galeopterus variegatus
ATATACATCCTGAAACAATAAAACTCCTTAAAGAAAACATAGGGGACACACTCTAGGAAGTAGGATTGGGTACAGACTTCATGAATAGGACCCAAAAGCACAGGCAAGCAGAGGAAAAATACACAAATGGGATTATATCAAACTAAGAAGCTCCTGCACAGCAAAAGAAACAATTAACAGAGTGAAGACAACCAAGTGGGAGAAAATATTTGCAAAATATACATCTGACAAAGGATTAATATCCAGAATATACAAGGAACTCAAACAACTTTACAACAAAAAAACAAGTAATCCAATTAAAAAATGGGCAAAGGAGCTGAATAAGCATTTTCAAAGGAAGACAAATGAAGTGCTAACAGATGCATGAAAAAATGGTCAATATCACTCAGCATCCGGGAAATGCAAATCAAAACCACACTGAGATAACCATCTCACTCCAGTTAGGATGGCTAATATCCAAAAGACTGAGAATGATAATTGCTGGTGAGGTTGTTTCCCACTGTTGGTGGGACTGCAAAATGGTGCAGCCTTTATAGAAAATGGTTTGGAGGTTCCTCAAATAATTGCAGATAGATCTACCATATGATCTATTCCACTGCTGGGAATATACCCAGAGGAATGAAAATCATCATGTTAAAGGGATACCTGTACTTCAATGTATATTGCAGCACTATTTACAATAGCCAAGAGGTGGAACCAGCCCAAATGTCCATCATCAGATGAGCAGAAATGGAAAATGTGGTATATCTACATAATGGAATTCTACAGGGCTATAAAAAAGAATGAAATACTACCACTTGCAGCAACATGGATGGACTTAGAAAACATTATATTAAGTGAAAAAGTCAGGCACCGAAAGAGAAATACCACACGTTCTCACTTATTTGTGAGAGCTAAAAATAAATAAATTTATGTGAAGCCTCAGTTTCAAGTATCTGAAATAAAAAAAAATAGAGACTGAAAATAGAGAAATAAGTGTAGACAGAACAGGGAATAAAAAAAATCAGAAGAACCTTACCAGCAGCTATATTCAAAAAACTTGTAATTCCATACTCAGTTCAAAAAAATACACAAAATGCTAAAACTGACACCAGAAGAAAATAGGGACCGAGAGCAGGTCAGTTTGTACCCTTGTCCCAGATGGCTTTACAGGTATGTTGTGCCAAACTTCAAGGAACAGTTAATGCTTATCTAAGACAAGTTGTCCCAGAACATAGAAAAGGGGCAAAAGGCATTCTAAA
>NW_007788001.1:0-1223 GCF_000696425.1 Galeopterus variegatus
GCAACAACATGGATGGACCTTGAGAAAATAATATTGAGTGAAACGAGTCAGGCAGAGAAAAAGAAATACCACATGTTCTCACTCATTGGTGGGAGCTAAAAATAAACAAATTAATTCACCCACATACACACTCACAAAAAAACTGGGGCCGGGGGGGGGAAGAAGATATAACAACTATACTTTTTTGAAGTTGTTACAACAAGCAAATGGAAAGGACATTCTTGGGTGGGAGGGGAGAAAGGGAGGAGGGAAGGAGGTGTCGGTGATGGGCCATAATAATCTAATACATTGTATATTGACAAAATAAAAATTTAACAAAAAAATAAAAATAAAAAATAAAAAATCTCTAACTAAAAAAAAATAAATAAATAAAATGTCTAGTTTCTAACAAAAAATTATGAGACATGCAAAGAAACAAGAAAGTAAGATCTCTACATCAGGAAAATAACTGACGACAGAAACTCCTTGTGAGTGTGACCAGATATCAGATTTAACAAAGACTTTAAAGTTGCCATTATAAATATATCCAAAGAATGAAAAAAAAAATGAATAAAGAAATGTGAAGTATAATGACAGAGTTTTATTGAATGAACAGTATCAAGAAGAAGATAGAAACCAGAAAAGAAAGATAAATGGAAATTCTGGAGTTTAAACGTAAAATAACTGAAAAGAAAAATTTACTAGAGGAGTTCAAAGTAGATTTGAATTTGGGAAAGAAAGATTAGTAAACTTCAAGAAAGATTAATAGAGGTAATGTTCCCCAAAACGGGGGGGGGGAGGGCGATAAAGACAAATAAACAGAGTCTCAGAGAAATGTGGGGCAGCCTAAAGCATACCAACATATGTATAATGGAAGTATAAGAAAAAGAGAGAAAGTAAAAAGGAGCATAGAACATATTTGAAATAATTATGGCTAAAAACATCCCCAATGTATTGAAAGACATTATTTTAAACATGCAGTAATCTTAATAAACTCCAACGAGTATAAGTGCCAAGAGATCCACAAACAGACACCACATTGCAAAAATGCTGAAAGATAGGGAGAAAGTCTTGAAATCAGCAAGAAAAAAACATGACTTGTCATTTACAAGTGACCTTGAATGAGATTAACACCCTTTTTCTCAGCAGAAATACTGAATCACCTCTTAATACTATCATATTGGGAACACCTGAATTTGGAGGGTACACATTCAAACCATAGGAGGCCCCTTGCAATTTCATCT
>NW_007788002.1:0-2395 GCF_000696425.1 Galeopterus variegatus
CCACTGCACCTCCCTGAGCCTCAGTGTCCTGTCTGTGAAATGGGCTTCCCCACCCACCTCATCAAGAAGGGCTGGTGATGTGAGTAGATGCCAGAGAGCAAAAATGCTCGTGTGTGGGCGCTGAAGTCAGACCACCTGGGTTCAAGTCCTGCTCTAGTTCTTGACAGCTGCGTAAACTTGCACAAGTCACTTAACCTCTCTGAGCCTCAGTTTCCTCATCTGTACAATGGGAATGCAATGGGACCTGCCTTACAGGGTTGATGGGAGGGTTGGATAAGATACCCACACACATAAAGCCCTTACGGCCCATCGTGAGCATCACAAATGCTGGCCTAAATCGTGCTTCTTGATGGTGATGTGCTGTTATTCTGTTTCTGATGTCTCTACATCGGGGCCCCCACATCCCTCTCCTTTGAAGGGCCAGGTCTTGGGGTAGACACTGGGGAGAGAGGCACGTGATCTGTGGCCCATCTTCTTGGTAACCTGCCTGATGTCCAGAGGTGCCCCCAGGATCAGGGTCTGGACCCTGGAAAGGATGGAGCTGGGCATGTGGCTATCCCTGGTACCGGGCGGGAGACTGTCGCAAGTACGAGGGCAGGGACTGGGTCTGCTGGGTTTTGCCTGTTCTAGCCCCGGAGGCTGCTTCATAGTAAGTGCTTTCTGTGAGTATTTGTTGAAAGAATGTGCAAAAAAGGAACAAATGAGGGTCCTCTCCCTTCCCATGGGATGAAGATGGAGATGGGGCAGGGGTGGCTGGGCCTGGGGACGCGCAGGAAGTGGGGGCTGTCCCACCTGTGTAGCTTCAACTCACTTTTTCCCAGCATTGGGCTGCTGCCTGTGAAAGACAAAGAGGGACCAGATGATCCCTGGGGCGAGGTGTAATCTGCATGGGGGCTTAAACTGCTGGGGTTGGCTTCATGGGCAACTCCCCCACCCAACCCTGGGGAACTAGGTTGCCTGGCTTGGGGCTGCAAGGCTCGTGCAGCCAGGCCACTCCCACCCAACTGAGGGCACCCGGGACTCACCGGAACTTAGTCTGCTGGAGCTTGTGTGCACCTGTGATCTGTCTGTACACCTCGTTCAGCTGCCAGGCAATGGAGGGCCGTGAGGCTGGGCCCTGGGGAGCCAGGTGGGCTCTCTACCCAAAGGACCTCTCAGGGTTGTCTGGGGCACGCCCATGGGGTCATGTCCTGAGACCCCGGCTCTGTGGCCTCCGTCCCCTCTGGACACATTCCCAGGGAACAGATCCCAGGTGGTCTCCATGCCAGGCACATGTCCAAAGAAGATCCTCTTTCCCACCTGGGAAGATCTAGGTTCTGCAGCTGCTTCCCCAGCCACCCACGCCCCACCGCCCTGGGCTCATCTTTGGTCCTTACATTCTCCTCCACCTCCTGGCGCAGCTGGTTACATTCTCGAGTGTCGGGCTTCAGCAGGTTCTCGGTGCAAAGGCGGGCAAGGCGCAGGGACAGCCCGTAGGGCACTAGGGGTAGGTGGGAGGGATGGGTGTTGTCAGCCCCCTGCACAGTGGGCACTGCACAACACCCCCTCCAGGACCCATGCTGGGACTCGGGGGACAGATGTCCAGCAGACCAGGCACATCAGGGCCTGAGGCTTGTAGTGCCATCAGGAAGGGGCAAAGGTGGCCGAGCCCTGAGCCTGCACCAACATTCAGAGAAAACAGGAATGGGGTGACCCCAGATCCAGAAGAGAGGTCTCTGAGGGCCCCAAGGGCACTGCCAAGAGGCACAGTGCCCAGCCCCTGCCCTCACCCAGCTCTGTGGGGTTGGTGCTGGCAGTGTGGGTGGCAAAGCCAGGCCGCTGCACGTTGTTGGTGATCTTCCAGCGGACCATATCACGCCCCTTAAGGTTCCCGCTGCGCAGCATGGGTGTGTCCAGGTGGTCTGAGACCATCAGGTTCTCCCGCAGCATGTAGTGGTCTTCTTTAAAGCCCACCATGTGACCTGCAGGACACTGTCCTCAGCACGGGGCCCATCCCTAGACACACCCAGCCATACCCCAGTGAGAGGGACCCCAGGGCCTCCCACCTCACTGTTCCAGGCTCAGCCCCCACTTCTCCTCCACCCCAGCTCAGGGAAAGGGCAGTCAGAGCCCCAATGCCCCTGCCCCTGCCAAGCCCATACCTCGGTTGCAGCAGGGAAGAAGTGCCAGGCAGGCCTAGGAGACAAGGTAGGAGGGGTGAGTTATGGGACAGCTGCACAACCCAGGAAAGGCCCGTCAGCCCCCCACTCCCCACCCATGCCCCTGTTGCAGGTTCACTGTGCGTGCAACTATATTAAAGGCTCTGAGAAGCCCCACAGAGGAGACATCTGTTTTTCATTTTTTTTTTAAAAGATGACCAGTAAGGGGATCTTAACCCTTGACTTGGTGTTGTCAG
>NW_007788003.1:0-1235 GCF_000696425.1 Galeopterus variegatus
CTATTGGAAAGCCCACTGAAGCCTATGGGGGAAACGGCTTTTGAGACTTCTGTTTCAAAATCTCTGTCAAAAAGCGTCAGAGAGGCTTCCCGACTTAGAAGCCAGCATAACTCATTGAACCAAAGATGTGGCAGTTACAAGAGAAGTTGAGCTCCAACATTTTTGTTTTCTGAAATTAGAAGCGAAATCACACTGCAAACGGCATTCAAGCAGGCTTATAAAGTGTGGTGTATATCTCTGCCAAAAACACTCCCTGGAGCTTCAGCTTCTGCAAGCAGCTTTAACACTAAGGGAAGAGACAGTAGAATGTGCTTCTCACATCTAGCATGTATGAGTTCAGGTTTGCAAGTTCTATTGGAAAGCCCACTGAAGCCTATGGGGGAAACGGCTTTTGAGACTTCTGTTTCAAAATCTCTGTCAAAAAGCGTCAGAGAGGCTTCCCGTCTTAGAAGCCAGCATAACTCACTGAACCAAAGATGTGGCAGTTACAAGAGAAGTTGAGCTGCAACATTTTTGTTTTCTGAAATTAGAAGCGAAATCACACTGCAAACGGCATTCAAGCAGGCTTATAAAGTGTGGTGCATATCTCTGCCAAAAACACTCCCTGGATTTTCAGCTTCTGCAAGCCACTTTATCTTTAGGAAATGAGAGAGCAGAATGTGCTTCTCACATGTAGCATGTAGGAATTCAGGTTTGCAAGTTCTATTTGGAAAGCCCATTGAAGCCTATGGGGGAAATGCCTTGTGAGACTTCTGTTTCAAAATCTCTGTATAAAAGCGTTAGAGAGGCTTCCCCGCTTAGAATCCCGCATAACTCACTAACCCGTAGATGTGGCAGTTAGTAGAGAAGTTGAGCTCCAAACTTTTTGTTTTTGACATTAGAAGCGAAATCACACTGCATAAGGCATTCAGGCAGGCTTGAAAATTGTGGTGTATATCTCTGCCAAAAACACTCCCTGGAGGTTCAGCTTCTGCAAGCCAGTTTAACTATAAGAACTGAGAGAGCATAATGTGCTTCTCACATCTAGCATGTAGGAATTCAGGTTTGCAAGTTCTATTTGGAAAGCCCATTGAAGCCTATGGGGGAAATGCCTTGTGAGACTTCTGTTTCAAAATCTCTGTCAAAAAGCGTCAGAGAGGCTTCCCCCCTTAGAATCCCACAAAATTCACTAACCCGTAGATGTGGCAGTTAGTAGAGAAGTTGAGCTCCAAACTTTTTGTTTTCTGAAATTAGAA
>NW_007788003.1:1638-2395 GCF_000696425.1 Galeopterus variegatus
CTTGTGAGACTTCTGTTTCAAAATCTCTGTCAAAAAGCGTCAGAGAGGCTTCCCCTCTTAGAATCCAGCACAACTCACAGAACCGAAGATGTGGCAGTTACAAGAGAAGTTGAGCTGCAAACTTTTTGTTTTCTGAAATTAGAAGCGAAATCACACTGCAAACGGCATTCAAGCAGGCTTGAAAAGTGTGGTGTATATCTCTGCCAAAAACACTCCCTGGATTTTCAGCTTCTGCAAGCCACTTTATCTTTAAGAAATGAGAGAGCAGAATGTGCTTCTCACATCTAGCATGTAGGAATTCAGTTTTGCAAGTTCCATGCGAAAGCCCATTGAAGCCTAGGGGGGAAACGGCTTGTGAGACTTCTGTTTCAAAATCTCTGTCAAAAAGCCTCAGAGAAGCTTCCCCACTTAGAATCCAGCATAACTCAGTGAACCGAAGATATGGCAGTTAGTAGAGAATTTGAGCTAAGAGGAGTTTGTTTTCTGAAATTAAAAGCGAAATAACACTGCAAACGGCATTCAAGCAGGCTTGAAAAGTGTTGTGTATATCTCTGCCAAAAACGCTCCCTGGAGGTTTAGGTTGTGCAAGCCACTTTAACTTTACGAAATGAGAGAGCAGAATGTGATTCTCACATCTAGGATATGGGAATTCAGGTTTGCAATTTCTATGGGAAAGCCCATTGAAGCCTAGGGGGGAAACGGCTTGTGAGACTTCTGTTTCAAAATCTCTGTCAAAAAGCATCAGAGAAGCTTCCCC
>NW_007788004.1:0-2395 GCF_000696425.1 Galeopterus variegatus
TTAAATCTCACTTTTATTTGTAATAAAAAGTAATGAGCATAGGCTATGTTTTTGTATCTCAGGATATGGGGAGATATTATTATAAAGATTACAAATGCTAAATACTTAAGAATTTATAAACAGTCCCACAGACAATTTCTTTTATCTGCCACCCAGCTGCTCAATGTTCCTTATAGGCATGTTTCCTAAGCCATGTGTGTTATCATAGTTCACAGAGGCAGTATGTAGTAGTTGTGAATAACTGTAATGTATAAAATAACTCATAATCTATAACTGTTAATAGGCCACCAGTGACTTCCACCTCAAGGTTTAAGAATTGGATGTCTCGTCAGGAATAATTCACAACTGGTCAATTTTGTGCTGATGTAATAACATGACCTTGATCCCTGAACCAGATCATGACTGCAAAACAATTAATTCCATTCAGTTAGTCCACATTAGTGGTGATAGATGACATCATTTATCAAGACATTGGGAAGTAATTTAGGAAAATTTCTTATCATATTCTTAACCCCTTTGCTAACCAAAGTGAAAGCAGATTTGTAGGGTCAGTTTTTGCTATGTCTAGAAGGAGATTTATAATCACTGTTCCGTGCTGTCTGCATAATATATAAGCCTTGGGAATATTCTAGCTATGGACTTTCATTTCTGCTGTAAGTATAGTATTAGAAAACATTGAATTAATGTGCACTTGGTCTTCTTGAAAATCTCAGGTCAGAGTCACCCATGACTTTACAATTCTGTCACAATGGGCTTTGATTCATGGTAGAACTTGTCATTTTTGCTATTTGAAAGCAGTTTTCCTAAAATGATTAACCTATTACAGTTCAACAGGCAGTCTTCCATGAAGCAAAAAATTTAAATTTATTTCCAACCCTTTGGACTGGCTCTGTCTCAAATTTTGGTGCAGCATTTTGTCCCCTTGAATACTGACATACATTCTGAAAAGTGTGCCTACCTGATACCTGTCCCCATTTTCCATATAATACAACATTCAGGTTTATGAGGCTGAAGATAGCAGATCACTATAAGAGAATATGTGACCAAGGGTTCATGAAATGATTGTGGCATGCTAAATGCACAGTGCATCAAGGGCTATGTCCTGAAGGTGATTCATTTTCATTATGCAAACTAATTAGATGTTCTCTGTCTTTGTTGAATTCTTAATATTTAAGTATATAAATGTATATATATTTTTTAATTTTTGAAGCATTAGATAATGATATAGCAATATGCACTGTATCCTAAAAAGAACCCAAACTGTACCTGTTACATTGTATCACACCATCCATTTAATTTGTTTTCCCTTTCTTTACAAGAATGTCAGAAGCAGTGGGCTGTAGTAATCATACCCGAGCTCAAGAAACATAAACACCATCGTGATTTGCTCATTTATATACTCCTCTTTATCCCACCTTCTCACTCTGACTATTCTCCTTCACCACAGCAATGATTATAATATATTTAATGTTACTTTTAATTTATATAAATGTTCTTTGGTTATATGACATTCTGCTCTTTTTTCAAACAATGATATGTTTTAAAGTTGTATTGCTTTTCTATGTGTACATTCCCTACAGTACTTTTAATGGCTCATAGTACCCCATGCTTTTTATCTAATATATGCTACTTAGTCATTCTTTGAGCAATAAACACATTCTTTAAAAATTCCTATTTTCAGAAATAATATTGAAATGAGCATTTTCCTACATGCCCCATCATGTGTGAGATCTTTGAGAAACACTCAGAAGCAGAGTTGCTGGGTCATATCATTGTCTGTACTTCATCTGACTATTCACAGTGACAGTTTGCTATCCAGAGTAGTTGCCCCATTCACATTCATGCGAGCAGTGTTGAGTGGTTCCTCTACCCTTGCTTCCCCAGCTAGTATTTGCATTATTTAGCTGTCTAATTTTGTCTTTCTGATTGTTCTAAAATGATATTCAATGTTGTTTAATGTTTTTATTCTCTCATTGCAAACGAGATTGAAGATCACTTTAAATGCTTATTTAGTTCTCCAGAGAATTCCAGTTTTCCAGATAGTATCTCATCATATCCTTCACGTAATTGTCTATTGAGCTGTTTTATATATTTTTTGTTTTGTTTTGTTTGTTTCATTGTTTGCTTGTTTTGTGTATTTGGTGGGGGGAGTTGCTGATTTATGTACCACCATTATAATTGTATTCTACTCTCTTTACAATTTTTACCCAAGGCATTCTTCGCTGAGCAGAAATATTTAATTCTGATGTTATCAAAACTTTGAGGGTTTTTAGTTTCATGTCTTGTATTTTGTCTCATTTTCTTGAAGAAGACCTTGCTTCTGCTGAGTGTCCGTTTCATTTGCAATCGTCTAAGCAAGGTTAAACTTTAATTATGTTATGTCTTTGTCATTGCA
>NW_007788005.1:0-2395 GCF_000696425.1 Galeopterus variegatus
AAGAATTCATGTTCAATGATGTTGATATCAGTTCAATTCTTCATAGCAACAAATGGGAAACTGCTGTCCATCAGAAATGAATTAATAGACACACAGTATGCCTCAGGAGATTGGTTAAATTAATTATGGCACAAGCACACTTTTGAACTCTAAGGTTTTAAGAGTGATTTGTTCTACATGTGCTCTCGTAGAAAGATCCTGCAAGCATTTTATTGTGACAAGGGCAAGAGGAAGGGCAATATGTACAGCGTTGTCCATGTGTGTTAAAAACTTACCATGCACTTCTTATAGCACATCTGTGGAAGGAAAATCCTGGAGTAAAATTTAAAATAACACAAATTTTTACTTGTGGTTACTTCTGAGGAGACGGATGAATCTTTAAGGAATGTTTTAAAAATGGGGAATTGTGATTTATTCATATTGTTAGAATTCGGAGGCAGCTAGAATATGTGCACTATTACCAGAACCAAAATTTTCCTCGGGGGTAAAAAGAGAGACAAATGACAATGGAAAAGTAGTGAATTATCTTATTTCATTATTGAAGCTAACATATCTGCCATGGAACCATTTTCAGTCTCCTGAAAGGCCTCCTGGGTTTTTAGGGATTCCGCCTCAGTAGATGTAGGTTTCCACAATGATTTCAATCTTCGTTCCTTATTGATTACTTACCAGGGAGGCTGGGAATTCTGACCACCTAAGTAAGCTCACTCATTGGTATATAGGTTCGGTAGCTAGTTTCAAATAATTAGCCCCATTAAACTCTGACCTCAAATATCAGGATGGTTTCCAAAACCTCTTCTCTATCTTCAGGGTTATAAACCAGGATCCAGTAGATTCTGTGCCAAATTGGACTCTCCTCAAAGTGAGTTTGAAAACACTTTCACAGTATGACGGAGGCACCCACAGGAATGACGAGGTGCCTTTGCTTCACTGTCCGAAGTGAACGATTATGTGGAAGGGGCTGTTGCTGTCAGAAAGGGTCCGTGGTGAAGGATAGGACCCTACAGGCAGTTGCAACCTTCAACATCAGTGTTTTAGTCCATTTTGTGTTGCTATAAAAGAATACCTGAATTTGGGTAATTTATAAGGAAAAGAGGTTTATTTGGCTTACGATTCTGGGACAGCTGCATCTGGCATGGGTCTCAGCATGCTTCTACTCTTGGCGGAAATTGGCTGGCAGCCGGCGGTTACAAGCAGATCACATGGCGAGAGGAAGCAAGAGAGAGAGAGGGGAGGTGCCAGGGTCTTTTTAAGCAACAAGCTCTCACGGGAACTATTGGAGTGAAAACTCACTCATTAATCCCCCCTCCCTGAGGAGAGCATTAATCCATTCATGAGGGTTCCGCCCCTATGACTCAATAAGTTTCCAACACTGCCACATTGGGGATCAGATTTCCACATGAGTTTTGGAGGGGACGACATATCCGGACTCCATCAATCAGGGAGAAGCAGGTGAGTCTGGGCTGCCTGTTTCTCTGGGAGCAGGTGCTGGCTCAAAGAAGGAGGCAGTGGAGCTGGACATAGGGTCAGTTGCAGTTTGGACAGGAGGGCACAGTGGGCAAGACCCTGTAATGCTGGGCCTGGACACATGTGCTGGGACGAGGGCAGAGTCAGTGATCAAGGAAACCCAGGGCTAGGGACAGGAAGACCCTGGGAGAGGAGGCCCACAGACAGTCCCAAATTATGTTTGATGCTCATTTTCACCTGACTTCTTTAGGCCTGCTTTTAGTGCTTTGGCCACAGAGAACGTCCTATCACTTGAGAGACATTTGAGAAGATAAATGAATTAATAGACACGAGATCTGCCTCAGGCCAGGAGGAGAGGAAAAGGTTGGGCTCTAGAGGAATTCAGACCAGCTCTGTCACTTATTAGCTGTGTGAACTAGGGACATTACCAAATTTTATGAACATAAGTTCTTCATCAGTGAAGTGAGGTTGATAATCCTGATCGTCTAGGACTGTTGGAATGTGGGCAATGTGTGTAAAGCCTCTGGCACAGCGACTAGAGAGCATTGAGATTTTAATGAGTGGCAGTTATTACTATGATTTTTTGTTTGTTTGTTTTTATTTTTTGGACCTCTGAAGATACTACCCTTTTGGTTAGGATGGATTTTGTTTATTTGTTTGTTTGTTTTTGTTTATTTGTTTTTAATCTAAGAAATGTGCATGAATATGCAGTGCTATAGGACACAGAACACCAAATTAGTTCAAAGTTCTGCCTAGAAAAAAAAATAAACCAGTAAAATTTTCCCCTTAGAGAATACATTACTTAATTTGGATTTTGGGGAATCCTCCCCATTTGGTTGTGACTCAAAGATTCTGGAATGTGTGCCCAAAACCAACTCCTTCCCTCCCTCCCAGCTGCCCTTTGATACAAACCACCCCTATTTTCATT
>NW_007788006.1:0-751 GCF_000696425.1 Galeopterus variegatus
CTTCATTTAAATTTTTCTTAACAATGTTTTATACTTATTTAAGAATAAAATAAATTTTTAAAACATGGATAACTAAACAACATCCTTTCTAAGCCCTCCTCCCAAAAGAAAACAACAAAAAGACAATAATAAAACCTCATTTCCAACTCTTTTTTGCTCTTAGACCCTATTCTGGCAAAGTGTTACCTTCTCTCTGGTAGATCTGCCTTAAGTATTCAAGGTCAAATAGCTCAGTTCATCCTGAAAGTGGTGAGTGGAGAACTCTCCAGCAAGTTCAATCAGCTTGCATTACCTGTCTCTGATTTGGTGCTGAAGCCCAGTTCTGACCCACTTGACACTGTGTCACTCCCATCAGGATATCATCAGCCATTCTTCCAGAACACCTCAGAAACAGGCCCATCTTTTATTCATTTATTTATAAGTACTTATTCAATCTTTACTTTGTACCAAGAACTGGAGATTCAATAATAAGCAAAAACTCATGCCCTGTGCTCATTGAAGTTACCGATATTATCCCGCTGTTTAATTTTTTATTTAATTTTAAATGAGGATATATTTAACAACATTTTTGAAAAAGAGAAAATAAAACTCAGCCGTATTCCACCATCCTAACACAATGTTCTTTTTGGTATATTGCCCTCCTGTCTTTGTC
The DNA here is from genome assembly GCF_000696425.1 of Galeopterus variegatus. NCBI lineage: Eukaryota > Metazoa > Chordata > Mammalia > Dermoptera > Cynocephalidae > Galeopterus > Galeopterus variegatus. The sequence goes on from NW_007788006.1 coordinate 653, forward strand.
TTCATGCATACATATTTTATAAACTTATAATTACAGTGTTAAGTGGTAAAGTATGATTTTTAAAAGAAGGTACTTCAAGTATCCGGTTCACTCTGTTCA
>NW_007788006.1:1581-2395 GCF_000696425.1 Galeopterus variegatus
TATTTTTTTTTATAGCAGCACAAACAGACTAAGACATCATCTTCTAAGCCTCAACTTAGATATCACTACTTGCTCCAGAAAACCTTTTTGAAATCCTTAAATTGGAGGTTAGGTGCCAGGACTATCCGCTGTTACCCACTCACCAACCCAACAATCATGGAAGCTGGCATGTAATATTGCAAGTGCCTAAATGACTCACCTATATCTGCTGCCAGACTATAAGTTCTGTGAGGTATATGTCTTATGTCTTTTTTCTCTTTTCCATTCACTTTTATTTCCTTTCCTTTCTGCTCTCTCCTTTCTTCAGAAGGCACTTGCATTATTCTTTATTATCAAATATTCTATACATTCAAAATAGTATATGCAACATAGATGTAAATGATAAAGCATAATAATAAAATGAACACCCTTGAACCCACCACTTAGTGCTGTCTTATCGTTTTGCATTGATGAGCATCTATAGCAATATTTCAAATAGATCTACTGAAAGCAAATATCTTTTTCTTGTTCCTTATTTTAAAGGAATGTTTTAAAGTTTTACCATTGAACATGATGTTTGTAGTAGGTTTTTGACAGATAACATTTATTTGGTTAATTAATTTTTCTTTTAACCCTAGTTTTCCCTAAGAATTTTTATCATGAATAGATAATAAATGTATGCTATTTTTTTGCTACATCTACTCAGATATTTGTAAAGGGGCTTTCTCCTTTAATCTGGTAATATGCTATGGATTGAATTGTGTCCCCTGAAGTCCATGCATTAGAAACCTAATCCCCACTGTGACAGTGTTAAGAGGATGGGAAATCCTACTAT
>NW_007788007.1:0-2394 GCF_000696425.1 Galeopterus variegatus
TGGACTTTAGTTAGTAATAATGTATTAATATTAGTTCATCAGTTGTAACAAATTCACCACCCTAATGTAAGATGTTAATAACAGGGGAGACAGTGGGTAGGAGAAGAGGGAATATATGGGAACTCTCCATACTTCACACTTAATTTTTTTGTAATCCTAAAACTGCTCTAAAAATTAAGTCTATTAATGTTTTTAAAATTAGGTGAGTTCATGGAAGAATCTGGATTTCTGGCTTAATTGGAAAACTGTGGTATGGGCATGCAGGGCATGTACCCTTAGATCTGCCAGAGTGCATGACAGTTGCTCCTGTGGAGGAAGCACAGCCTCTGGGCCCCCCCCCGCACTAGAGCACCCCAATTCTGCCACAGACACAATGAGCCAGTATCACCCTTTTGTGTTACCAGTCTGGCCTTTGGAGGTCATCGGACTTTGGGGCCCCGAGGGTAAAATGAGCAAATTCAGGGTAATGGTTTCCAGAATGAGTTTCTTAGAGACCTTCCTGCCCCTGGGGTGGTTGCTTGGGCAGGCTCTGGCCCCACTCTGCTCCTTCTCCTTTATCTGCTGGACCTATTAGAGTTATTGTATAAGATTCACTCCAAAAAAACTGCTCTGTAGGTAAAATACGTGTGCAAACTAGTCTAATGCCTTCCTTTAACAGATGGGGAAACTGAGGCTCAGAAGGATGGTGACAAGTTAAAGGTTGTTGCTCAGAGGTGGAGGTGACGCTATGTCTTTCAATTGTCCCTCTGAAGTTCCCTCTATCAGACACCCCAATTTTCCACTTGTGTCTCATCCCTGGTATTTCACCATGGCCCCTCTCATTTCTGATGTGACGTGATGGTTTGAGGGCTGTTTACTGTCATGGAACATCCTTCTCATCTGTCCAGGACTGCCTAGTTTACTGGACAAGCTTTGTCCCCCTGCCACACCCACTTCTTGAAATGCTCTCAATTCAAGGGTAAGGCCAAAAGGTTTAATTAAAAGAAAATAAAAGCATGGAGGCCTAATACACGTTAGGTCTGTGGGCTGCACTTGGAAAATGAGATCCCTACATGAAAACCTGAAGCTTTCAGAGAGCTCGCCTGTGTGCAGAAGGCACCCTCCTGCTCCAGGATGCCGTCCTGGCGCTTTGCCTTGAAGCTGCTTTCCGGGTTCAGCCACCATGCTCAGAGCATTCTGGCCTGCCAGGAGCATCGTCTGCTTTGCTTCGGGCTACTCTTGCTACTTCAGGCTGCTTCTGCTACTCCAGACTGCTCCTGTCACACCAGACTGCTCCTGCCACACCAGACTACTCTCGTCACATCAGGCTGCTCCTGCCACTTCAGGCTGCTCCCACCACTTGAGGCTGCTCCCGCCACTTGAGGCTGCTCCTGTGACTTCAGACTACTCCTGTCACATCAGGCTACTCCTGCTACTTCAGTCTGCTCCCACCACGAGGCTGCTCCCACCACTTCAGGATGCTCCTACAGCCTTGTGACCAGTTTTTATCTTAGGAAAGAAGTTTTCACGAATCCTTGTGCCTCCCCAGAGTGTCTGTGTCTTATACGTGTGTCCTATATCATATCAGTCCTTTCTTTCAGTAGGTTGACCTTATATCATACAGTCATGAGCATCTCACAAACATTTATTACGTAGTTGATATGTGCCAGACACTGTGCAAGGAGTTAGTCCTCGTCATCTTGGTAGAGAGGAGGGTGTGTGAACACATACCTGTGGCCAGTGTGGTACTCAGAGTAAGAGGGGGTGGGCATGGTGCCAGACAAGCACAAGAGGGAGCAGCTAACCCATCCCCAGAAACAGGGGCAGCAGCTGAGAGGAGTGGAAACCTGAGCCCAGTCTTGCAGAGCAAACAGGAACTTGGCTGAAAGGGCCAGGGCATTGCCCACAGAAGGCACAGCATGGGCAAAAGTGCAAAAGAACATCCTGTGTTCAGGGAAAGGCTGGTGGCTTAGGGGTGCTGGCTGCAGCTAAGTCCTGGACACAGGGACATTTTCTAACTGAGAAAGAGTGTGCTCTTGCAGCTGCGCAGTCCGAGGGCTTTAGGGATAGCTGCAGGGCGGCCGAAACCTAATCCTCTTATCCGATAGGCCTAGCCTGGTCCGGCCTCCGCTTCTTTCTGCTCTGCCTTCTCAAGTTTGTCGACAGCTCAGCATCCAGGGCTTTGAACCACACCTGCCGTTTGCTCTGTGCTCAGTGTGTACTGACAGACTTGAGGTCACATGGGTACAAGCATCTGCTTGTCACCTGTTCCTTCTCTATGATTTATTACGGCAGGCTGTCCAATTCGTGCTCCTTCTTATGCCAGCATCACCATGAGTTGGGCCTTTTTGATCTTCCCATATCAGTGCTGGAAAGATTTTTGAACAGGACTTCTGTTTGTTTGTTTGTTTGTTT
>NW_007788008.1:0-1359 GCF_000696425.1 Galeopterus variegatus
TTGGTCTGTCTGTTCATATTCATTCACCTCCCAGCCCATCATCTTGAGACCCCAGAGTGCTATTAATTGCATCACAGTACTTTTCAGTTGCCTTTTCTTATGTAAATTTCATTTAATTTTAAAATGTTTGTTTAACTTTCCTTATATAACAATCACTGCTTTAGGCGATGAAATTAAAAGATGAATATATGATGTGGTCCCTGTAATCATGGAGTTTAATAATAAATGATAGATTTGGGCATTTAGCCCAACTAGAACACATAGAACACAACTAGAACACATATTAGGTGCTATAACAATAATCATAGTAATCCTCATTTTATAGGTGAGACAGCTAAGGTACAGAAAGGTTAAGTAATTTCCCTCAAGTGAAATAGATAGGAAGGGGTGGAACTTTGATTTGAATCCAGGCCAGCTGGGTCATTACTTCATGCTATTGAATGCCAAGGAAATAGTAAATTTTGCTTGGAACATGGAGGCATTTGGGAGGAGGTTCGAAACCTTGAACATTTGACCTGGGTCTTGAGAGGATGCATAGAATTTTGCCAAGTGACAGTGAGGAAGAGCATCACAGGATGATGAATAGCAAACACTGGTCAGAGAGGCATGAACCTACATTGTGTGCTGGGAATGACAAATAGTTCAGTGTGGCCAGATCATAAAAGTAGCAGGAAGTAACAAGACTTCCAGTCAAGATGGCAGAATAGACCGTCCCCAGCGTCACTCTCTCCCACAAATCAACCAATTTATATTTATAAAAATATAACATCAAGTGCGTATGGAGCAGGGAGACGTCCAGCAGGGGAGGCGGAAGCTTTACAGAGACCACACACCCTGCGGTGCTGCCGCCGCATGATCCAGCAGCCCGGCCCAGTGTGCACAGAGCAGGGAGACATCCAGCAGGGGAGGTGGAAGCTCTGCAGAGAACACACTCTCTGTGGTGCCGCCGCTGTGCGATCCAGCAGCCCGGCACAGTACACACGGAGCAGGGAGATGTCCAGCAGGAGGGGCGGGAGCTCCGCAGAGACCACACGCCCTGTGGGGCCGCCACGCGATCCAGCAGGTAGGCTTCACCACTGCCACCCGGCTCCATCCCCAGCCCAGCCCAGTGCGCACAGAGCAGGGTGTCATCCAGCAGGGGAGGAGGAAGCTCTGCAGAGAACACACTCTCTGTGGTGCCGCCGCTGTGCGATCCAGCAGCCCGGCACAGTACACACGGAGCAGGGAGATGTCCAGCAGGAGGGGCGGGAGCTCCGCAGAGACCACACACCCTGCAGTGGTGCCACTGCGCGATCCAGCAGCCTGGCCTAGTGTGTATGGAGCAGGGAGATGTCCAGCAGGAGAGGCGGGAGCTCCACA
>NW_007788008.1:2007-2394 GCF_000696425.1 Galeopterus variegatus
TGAAGGGCAAATAGTATATTTCTCAGACAAACAAAAATTGTGGGAGTTCACCACCACACGACCACCCTTACAAGAAATCCTCAAGGGAGTATTGGGTTTGGTACCTGAAAAATAACTACCACTGCCATAAAAACCCAAGAAAAATCAAAACCCACTAGTATAATAAAAATGGCATTCATGAAGAGAAAACAGACAAACAAAAAGGCTCTCTACAACCCAAGGAACCAACAAATACAGAAAACAAACAGTACATCCGAAAGAAAGGAACAAAAGACACCTAAGACATCAGAACAATAATCAATAAAATGCTAGGAATAAATCAACATGTTTCAATAACAACTCTTAATGTAAAAGGCTTAAATTCCCCAATCAAAAGACACAGACTGG
>NW_007788009.1:0-2394 GCF_000696425.1 Galeopterus variegatus
TAAGCAACAAAAACAGACTAACACACATCCGATCCAATAAATTCATCTGGAATATGTCAGATGCCTTCTGCAAATGTTACATATAATTTAGTGTCAAAGGCAATCAAGAACTCCTGGGAAAATAAAGGGCAAATGAAGAACCACAGTAGCCAGCCCTCAGTCTGCATTGGCAATGCCAGGGAAAGGGGTCAACTTTCCTTACTGTTCTTCAACAAATAAAATGATTGATGGAACCTGAGGGCTGAGCTTCCTGCCCCTGGACACTCTTGGAGCACTTATAACATCTTAGGGGCTGAACCCCACACTTATCCCCTCAGAAGTGACCAGATGTGGACTGGAGAAATCACATTTGGAGGGAAGGACAACTGTGCTCCCTTCTAAATCTTCTCATTGTGTTCACAAGGGACTCTGTAGAGAAACAACAAACAGCAGATTTCCCTAATCCTCCCACTCGTCTGTCAGAGGCTTATCTGACACTCTTTTGTGGGGCTGGAATGCATGACAATTACAACTTCTTGGAAACAATTATTAATTAGTAAACTGGCCTGCCTTTCCTATCAGATGCTCTCATAGTCTTTTTACATCACTTGACTGGTCATCGGACATTCCATACTTTTTGCCATAACAAAGCAAAGTATTCCCCTAGATGTACAGAGTCAGGTGAAGGCTGAGCACTTTACATCTGGTCCACTGGCTGCACACACGTGCTCCACCTACACTCGGTGGCAACCTCATCCTCTGCTCTTGCTCCCCTTGGCCCCCAATAAAAACCAGATATGAGCTGGTAGCCTGGCCCCCACCCCTGAGCACTGAACATGAACACCTTACAGACCACTGGCACTTGCTCCTAGCACTCCAAACTCCTATGCCTAAAACCAAACTGCAGCCTTCCCTTGAGACATTCCCCTTCCAGAGGAAGCACCACCCTTCTCTCAGATGCCAGACCAGAGAGCAGGAGTCACTCTAGACTCTGGCCTTTCCTTCCCAGGAACCGTACACACTGCTTCTGCATGTTCCTTTTCCTAGGTAAATCTGCATGTCACCTACAGGTAAGCACAAGGGTAACCTCTTGCTGAGGCCTTCCAGGATGACCAAGGTTTCTGGCTTAGGTCTCTAGATTAACACCAACTATCTCCAGAGCCCAACATGGTTTTTACAGCCAGGTGGGTCTGGGGCAGTTTCCAGGGGATTTCTGCTACTTCAGCATCAGGTCTGAGAGCTCAGACCCTTTGCTATTCAGACAGCCCCTTTGTATGGTAAAGGACTCCTTGCCTGCCTGTGGCCCCACCTGCTCATCACACCACCGATTTTGGGTCCCTGCCATGTGTAACATAAATCTCATACAGGGGCTATAGAGAAATAAAGCATGAACAAATAAAAGAGATAAGGCTTGGTGCCCACCCTCCCGTAGCCTCTGCACCATCACAGTGACTTGAGACCAGGCTTCATGGTTTCCTTAAAGCTTCAGTTTCCGATGGTTTGGCAGGAACCCAGAGATGAGGGAACTGTTGAGGATGCTGCTGCAATTCTCTAAGTGAGTGGAGGTGGGCCTGCAGGAGGCCGGAGGCCGTGGGCGTGAGGAACAGAGGGTGAAGCTGCAAAGTGTTTAGAAGCAGCATTGGGGATTGTTGGCAGAGAAAGGGGGGGGGGCAAAAGTCATCAGGACTCTCAGGTTTCCAGTCTGAGCAGCGGGATCGCGATGTAAGACACTGAGAACACCAGGAAAGCCAGAGATTCTGGGGGAAGATGGCATGTTTGGGGTAGTGCAAGTCTGAGCCGACTTCCAGCAGGCAGTTGGAGACCATCATGCGGTGCTCAAGAAAGAGCGAGATGTGGACATCCTCAGTGTGCAGACATTTATGAAGCGTCCAGGGAAGGTGAGATCACCTGGGTAGTGTGTGGAAGGAAAAGGCAGAGGCTAAGGCTTGGCCCAGAGTAACGTCGACATATGAGAACGGTGCTTTCTCTCTGGTTGTCTTACTTTTAGGAAAATATTGTACATCAAAAAGTCATGTTATTTCCTTTGTTCTGTTTGGTATATACGAACATTGTATTTGGAAAACAAATTTCCATAAAGAATGCAACCAGACTAGAGCTTTTCACCTGAGTTTCTAGGTGGCCCAGAAATGTTCCAGTTCTACCAGTGAGAGTAGATCAAACCTCAGGTGCGAGAGGTTTCTGGTTCCACCAGCATCACTTTCTAATAAACAAATGGAAGGTGAGAGTTTAACCTCACTGCTGTTTCTAAGGTAGAAATGGCGCGTCTTTCATTGCAATGGTCTGAGTAAGATCATGATGATTGGGCAAACTCAAGGGATACCTTGGATGAAGGAACGGAAATGGTTTAATTACATATGTTGATTATTTAAAATAAAATAGAAGAGCCAATAAAAT
>NW_007788010.1:0-2394 GCF_000696425.1 Galeopterus variegatus
TCGGTGGGAGTGAAAAGAAAGCTCCAAAGGCGAGCACTGACTGAGCAGATACCCTCCATACGAAGAAGCAGATTAATTGTTTATATGGATCGTTTCTCTCCCCCACTCATGCTTCCACCACTCATAAACCCTCTTCAGCTTCCAGACCTTATTTTTCCTATAGATGTCAATGAGACACCATGGATAGGAAGATTTTCCCTGAACTTGTATAGGGAATCCCTATACCTCCTTATAACCTTCCAGACTGCATGGATCCCCACAGATCCTCCAGTGTCTGTAACCTCCCTGTGGTCGAGACTAAATCAGCCAATGCTCCAGCTTCAGAAATTTTAAATTAATATATTTTTTAACTATACAAATACCAATAATAACAACTCATATAAATATATGTCACACTATTAAAAATAATAAAACCACATGATAGGTTGTTTGGAAAATAAATGAAAAAATAAATCACCCATAATCCCACCATTTTTTTCTAAACACAGATTTTCATTTGAAGATCTCTCTACTTTGAATCTCTTCACAGTTCAAATGACTCGCCCAGCAATTTAGAGCTAATATAAGGGGACCCAAATGAAACACACTACAATTCAAATAGCAGAGATATTCCATTTTTTAAAATGTACAATTCACCAGCTTCTTAGAGATAAAAATTAAATTTTCATCTGAATCTTGTGGGATTGATTTAAATAGCCCTTTAGGTAGTGTGCAGTCTTCTAGAGTGAGCCCGTCTCCTTGCTTTTCTCCCTAAGAATGTAATGGGGGTGGGTGCAGCAGACACGTGCTCCTGGCTGTAGGAAAAGCTGCAGCCCTCAGGCACGGTGCCCCCACCCAGTGGTGGGATGTCCCTGGAAAGATGTCCCAGTCTGCTGAGGTATGCCCACCAGCAGGTGCTGGTACTGAGCTTCGCAGCAAGTATAAGCTGTGCTCTGGTCTCCAGGTTTGACCAGAGCCCATGGTGTTCCTGGATGGCAGGGCTCTACTTCAGTTCTTGCTGGCTGCTGACGCCTGAATCTCTGCCAAGTTCTCTAGACAGTCATAGACCCAGCAATCCACTGCTACCTGCTGCTCAAGGGTCTGTCCTTGCCCTACCATGGTGAACCCCTAACTCTTGGGTCACCTCCCACATGACAGGGAACTGAAAATGTTAAACCTTTTTGCTTTTCTTTCCACGTGGTATTGCCAGGTTGATATGGCTACCTCAAGAGTGTTGTGAGTTACCAGAATCCAAATAGGTCTGGGGGCAGAAGCCCCTCTTCCCTTGACGTTCTGCTCACTCTCCACGCTTCCGCCCGACACCAGGTCAAGGGAAATGGGCACACGCGATCAGCCTGGCCCACACTGCTGCACTCTTGCTCTCTGTTATTCCTTCTTCTTCCACACCACTCAAGGACAGGAAGGGAAAGACTTTTCTTGACTTTTCCTCCTTTGTTTCAATCATTAAGCAACAAGCCTCATGGCCTCCCTGTCATAGGCCAAAACACAATCTTCACTACACAACACTTGGTTCTCTAGGTTCTGCCTTTGAAAAAGGAGAGAATAAAAGAATTTGGAATACTCTAAATAGTAGCCTGGCTTTGTACTATTATTCTATTGTTTAAACTGGTTTTTAATATCAGAAGCAGAATCCTCCCTTCCTCCCCTACTTCCTTTTTCTCTCCCTTCCTCCTCCTCCTCTTCAATTCCTTTTGTAAAAAATCCCAATATTTCTCTTAGGTAAATGGAAACCTCAGCCAGAACGGGCATGGGTGAAATGCTCAGAGAGGCCTGCAAACACAAAAACTAACGGAATCATTTAAAAAGTATTACTCATGTCCATCAGGGTTCCAGTAGAAAACATCTGGCCTCCCATATTGTTTAATTGCAGGAGAGTTTAATGAAATGACTACAGAGATGAGGGCAAGATGCAGAGAAGCCACGAGGGAGAGTGCATCTCCCTGAGGCTGCTCCTAGGGAACCATTGCCTCCCCTTGGTCGTACAGAGAGTTGTGGGAGAGAGAGCTGTGTGGCAGCAGCTGTGGCCTGCAGTCAGGAAATGCAGCCACCTGCAGCAACCCATAAGTAAAGAGCCAGCTCCACCTTCCCCTTTCCTGCCAGTTCCTGGTTTTCCTCAATAGAAAAACTCAACCAGAAGCTTGAGACCATGAGACTATTAATACCATTCACAGAAGTCAGTCTCCACCAGACAGAACCTGGTGGAGAAGAGTGGAGAGTGGAACTGGGTGGGCTGGCTGTACTGATAACACTTGGTTTTCCTCAATAGAAAAACTCAACCAGAAGCTTGAGACCATGAGACTATTAATACCATTCACAGAAGTCAGTCTCCACCCGACAGAACCTGGTGGAGAAGAGTGGAGAGTGGAACTGGGTGGGCTGGCTGTACTGATAACA
>NW_007788011.1:0-2393 GCF_000696425.1 Galeopterus variegatus
GAAATCCTGCTTTAAATAAATACCAGTGCATACATGGATTGCTGGCACCCACCAATCTGATTACAGAAGATCTTTTCAAAACTTAAGATAATTCACCCTGGGAAGATAGTGCTTTACTGAAACAACAGAGATGGTGACAAACGTAAACTACAAATGTTGGTCCAGTATTTCATCATTCCTGTATCTAGTTCAGCTCTTCCCTGTGGGTCACACAATAGACCCAGCAGGACAGAAGGATGCAGGGTGAGTGAGACAGGGAACATGTAGGTTCTGGTCAGGCAGATCTGACATTGACTCCCAGTTGACCAGTGACTAATTGCGTGGCATTGGTCAAATTCACTTATGCAACCTCTGCTACAGTTTCCACTTTGAAAAAATGGAAATATGGCCAACTACCTCACAGGGTTGTTGTGGGGATTAATTTAAACAATCTATATGAACTCTTTGGCCCAGAGTAAGTGTTCAGTAATTGCCAGTTCTGAGCATTCAGATTGCCACATTCATATCGAAATTCCATTTAATTTCAAATCTGGATCATAAGTTTCCATGCTTATGTATTCAGATCATTTCCACATTAACCAGCTGAGAAGTCCAATGGCCCTTTCAAGAGCAGAGGTCTCAAGAATGGTTGAATATAAGTCTGAAAACAAGGGGCTGGAGGCAAATATATTCAATTAGTCACAATCTGTGATGCATTCTGGAAAATGATTGAGAATGTGATCCCTGAGCAGAAACCACTGAGCCAATATTGGTGCGTTTAGGCCAGAGCCAAGCTCATTCTTATTGCTTCTGGAGCCTCTGGAGCCTTCAGGGAAATATGAACACTCCTTGAAATGTAGCCCCTCCAAAACTAGTATCCTTCCAAATACACTCACAGTTGAAGAAGCAATTTGCTATTTGTTAGGTGTCAAATATTAGGTGTTGAATTCAAAAGCCTCTTCCTCGGTTTTAGTAGGAATGTGTACCGATGTATGACTTTAGAGCTATTTGTAAGATTCCAATCGTCTTTGCAAATTAGATTAAGATTTTCTCCAGGCAGTTTAGCAATATGTTCAAAATGTGATACGTGCAAGTCCTCTGGCCCAACAAGTTCAATAATAAGTATCTTTCTTCTGAAATACTTATGCAGGTATGCAAGTATATACCCATAAAATACTCACTGTAACATTATTTGTAATAAGGGAAAATTAGAGATAAGATGAATGCCCCTAAGTGATAAATGTGGTTAAATAAATGATTGCCCATTCATTCAAGGAAATACTTAACTAGAAAAGAATGAGGTGGCTCTATCTATATACATATACTTGGAAGGATGGCTATGAAATATTGTTGCATCCAGAAAAGCAAACTTTAGAACAATATATACAGTATAATTACATTTTTATTTCTAAAAAAGGTAGAGAGACTTGTGTCTATAGAAAAATGCTAGGATGCTACAAAACAAGCACTATTTAAAATATTAATAGTGACTAAAATTGAGTAGTGATTTGGGGAAAGGAGGAGGTCATGGAAGAGAAATTTTTTCCTATGTTTCTATATTGTTCATTTTTCACAGCCATGATATATTCATTTTATAATTTAAAATGATGGCATTCCTCTTTCTTTCCATTTCACACATGTGTGTTCATGCACACATGTGCATAAACATACAAGGCAACCATCTTCATAGATATAGTAGTTACGCCTTTATAGTCCTTTGAATAAGCCCAAATTAGATCAAGAAAATAGAAAGCATTATGTGTATTCCAGAAATTAAAGGTTTTTAAAATAAGGAATTAAGGTTTACTGGACAGTTGGAAAAATCAAGGGGTGCAAAGGTCATGGAAGCCACCAAAGGCAATCTCAGTCCAAAGCACCAAATTTCTCAAGAGCTCATTGAGAAACCCCTAGAATTCTCAACATTCTCAGAAATCTCCCACCAACTTTTTTTAGCCTACAGCAGCAAAGGGAATTTTTCTCAAGAGCTTGCTGCAAAATTCCTATAAATTCCCACATACTTAGACAGCAACTGCCACCAAAGCATAATGGCCTGTCCTTATATTCTGCCAGGCAAAGCTTTTATGAGTTCCTCTCATTGGAAAACTATCCCAGAACTACAATAAAGAGAAATTTAGTTCCAAGCTTCTCTTCTACAGAGAGACATTGTGAGGTGGGGGGTAGTGTCAACCCATCAGCAGGAAGGACAGTGATGCCGAATGGACAACAGATAATCAAGCACATTCTGCCCCTGTTTTCTTAGCATCCATACACATCACTGTTACCCCTGTTTTATTTCTGAATAAAGGCAATAACAATATCATGCTTCCGCCTTGAGACTATTCCCTGTACAACTGAAAATGCCTGCACCCTTTTCCCTGAAGGGGAGACACAACATCCTATATGTCAATTTTACC
>NW_007788012.1:0-2393 GCF_000696425.1 Galeopterus variegatus
GTTTGCTTTCTGTCTATCCTCAGCACATAGAACCTTGTGCTCTGGATCTTGTACCCTCAATGTGGGAGAGTTTTTGTCAGCCTGGCTCCTTGAATGCCTGCGTGGAGCAGAGTCCAGTTAACCCCTTCTCTGACAATCAGGCACATACCTGATGAGATACAATGTGAGTGGAAAAAAAATTTACTCATTCTTGTAACATAGCCTAACATAAAATACCCTTCTCTCCCATTCTAACGTACCCATTCACTTCCATGATTAACACTAGCTGGTATGATCAATGACCAATCTTTTCAATGTCAAGCATATTTCTCTCTGACCCCTTATCTCTTTTATTCCAGCCAATTCCATAAAATTTCCAAACTTACACTCTTCCTCAATTTCATTGAGGAAGAAACTTACAATCTATTGATACAACTTTTCACTCTCCCTCACCCCCTTCTTACTTTGCTAGATCCTGCAGCCATTACACTCCCTTGCAAGTTCTGTTAGCTCATTTATCCCATTTTTGCTTTTTAATGCTCTCCTGGCAAAAGCTTAAATGTACGTGAATTCAACTCTGCCATCTTTGCACCTGGACCCAAATAAATGAATGGAGCCAAAAAAAAAAACACCCTAGCATGCTGATTGCTTTCACTTTTAACTCATAATTTCTCAATATATGCATTTCCCTTGCTTATTCATTCTCCTAGTACTTTTAATTAGTTTTTTAAACTTTCTCCTGGGTTCTCAAATCTTTAACACAACATCACTAAACTCACTTAGAGCTGATTACCTTGCTTCTTATTTCTCTGAGAAAAATGACGAGAAATCAGAAAAACCCCTCTCAAGTTACCATCACATGTACTACTACGTACGTTCCTGTAACTGCAAGTCATCTGTGAGCCTTTCTTAAGCTGACTTCTCCACTTCTGCAGCTCATTACAACCCTCCTTGCTTACTCATGAACATGGCTCCAGAAATTCTCCCAACTCTCAAGAACAATCATATTTTTCCTCTCTACTGAGTCGTTCTTGCTAACATGCAAATAAATATATCATACCAACTTTAAGAACCTGTTCTTCACTCTACGTGTTCTTGTTACTGCTCTACCTCTGCTCCTCTTTAAAGTGAGTCTTCTCAAAAAAATTGTCTATACTATTTCTCTCCAATTCTTCTGCCTTCATTCTTTCTGATTCAGTTAAAATAGCTTTTACTCCATAATTCTTTCAAAACCTTTCTTGTCAATGTCTCCAGTGATATTCATGTTATTAAACATAAAAATTCTCAGCTTTCATGTTTTCTGACCACTTTTAATTCTTATATTTATTTCTACAGCCTGGACTGATCCCCTCAACTCCTGATTTTTGAAATCAAATTGTTCTCTCAACTTATTTATTTTTCAAACAGAACATTAAAAGAAAAAAAAACCTTTCTCTTCCTCACATCTACCATCATCGCTAGCTAATTCAGTACTTGGCCCCTTTTGGTGTATTCTCAAATAGAAATCAGAATGTTTCTTTCTGAAACTCAAGTAAATCATGTTACTACTCTATCCAAAACCCTTCAATGGCTTTCCCTCTTGCGCAGAGTAAAGTCATTAAAATGACCTACAAAACCCTGTGTGTCCTGGTTTCCAACAATTCTCTGATTTTTAGCTTTTTCTTTTTGCCTCATTACTCTCTCTGCTCTAGCAATACTGATCTCTTTACTGTTCTTATAGCATGTCAGTGAAAGCTGTCCAGGGCTTTTATAGTTGCTACCCCCACTGTCTAGAATATTATTATTCCCCAAGATATCTGCAGGTCTGAGTTCTTCCTTCCTTTTGATATTTGTTCAAATATCACTTTCTGCTATAGTTTGCATGTTTGTGTCACTCTAAAATTCATGTTGAAACCTAATCCCCAGTGTAATAATACTAAGAAATGAGACCTTTTAGGAAGTGATTAATTAATAAGGAATCTGCCCTTGTAAATGATGTTAATGCCTTTATACAAGAGGTTTCAGAGAGCTGCCTGACCCTTTCATCTCTCCTGCCACGTGAAGACACATAGAAAGTGCCATCCACAAAAAACAGGCCCTCACCAGACACCAAATCTGACGATATCTTGATCTTGGACGTCCTACCCTCTAGAACTGTAAGCAATAAATCTCTGATCTTTATAGATTACCCAGTCTAAGGTGTTTTGTTACGGCAGTAAAAACAGATTAAAACATCATCTAATTGAGGTCCTCCTTAACCACCCTAAATAAACATGTTTATTCTCTTGGCAATCTCATGAATAAGATATTACTATTACATATTAGAGTTAAAGGAAAAAGTTCACAAAATTATTCATCCCCATATGAAAAAGGAAAAAAAAAACAATAAAAGGCTCACAGAATAATGGCTAACTATAGTGGCTAACTATAGTCTT
>NW_007788013.1:0-2393 GCF_000696425.1 Galeopterus variegatus
TCTTTGATATTAGTAAAAATAAGAATTATGACTAGCTCAGTTTTTTTTCTTAGAAATGGAGGTAGAAGATTTAAGTGGCAGAGAATTGACAATTGATTCCATAATGAACAAAGTGAGAGACATTAAAAATAAATTTAAAAATGAAGAACTTACTGATGAACTAAGCTTGAATAAAGTATCTGCTGATACTACAGGTGAGTCTTTCTTTTTTCTTCTTAAATAACTTTTTTGAGAGTCCTCTAAGGTAAAGGAATAGGATGTGAACCACTGTCAGTTAACATAATGTAATTTTCTCAGTAATTGAAGCTTACCAACTAGAGTACAAACACTTTATATTTTAACACTTTTATGGGGAAATATTCCCCAATTTTCTGCTTCTTTAAAAATGGAAACTTGAGAAATGATGGCGGTCATCTTTCAGAACTGACCTGAAATGAAGGGAATACTCACTGCTGATCACTTGATTAAAAATATCAACAAAAAAGGAAACATAATTTATTTCAGTGTGCTCAGAGAAAGTTTTCTTAACTCTTCTGTTATTGTCAGCTATTTCTGTTGATATGCCTGTCATGAATAAACACACCATTTTTTCCATTCCTTTTTTGTTATAAATTGAGAAAGCCTTACCAATCTAATAAAATGATGTATAAATTTAACATCAAGCCCTCAATTTTTTATTTGGACACTCTTCCTTTGGCTCCCTTTTTCCTATTCTCTCTTACACTCTGTTCCAGCCGTGGTTGCTTCCCTGATGTCTCTCCAACCATGCTAGACCAGCTCATACCACAATGCCTCTGCTCTTGCCCTATGCCTTAAACACCATTCTGCAAATATCTGCCCACTCTTACCTCCTTCAGGTCTTTGTGTAAATGTCATCTCATAGAGGCCTTCTCTAATGTACTTGTTGAAAATATCAACCTGCTGAGATGGAGGTGTATTTCCTATCTTCCTGCCCTGTATTCTGTTTCTCCATAGTGATCATCACTTTTTATATAATTTATTCATGTGTTTGTTAATTCTTTTTCTCCTCCACTAGAATGTGAACTCCAGGAGAGCATTTTTTGTTTGTTTCATTATATCCACAGTGCTTAGAATGGTGCCTGGCATAAAGTAGGCACTTAAATATTTATTGAATGATGATGAATTAGTCAAAATGCCCAAATTCAACCCTAGGTTTGTGAAACGTATTGTTTCAGAAGGCTGATTCTTTACTGTATTTCAAATGGTTGAGGTCATTTGAATGATGATCTTTGGGTAAGTTCGTTGTATCTGTACTAATCATTAAATGGATGAGGGATTGAAAATAAATGGGAGAACCTGTGATCTGGTCATGGTGGCAGACTACATTTGCTTTGAAGTATACTAGGAAATGATAACTCTTATTAGAGTATTACCATTCTTTATTATGTCTAGCACTAACAGACCTTATACACTAACATAATTGAGTGCTTGCTTAAATTTTGACCCTAAGCTAATTCAAAACTGTAAACACTTAACATTATATTGATAATCATGATGTAAGACAGTATATTAAGTATTAAGGAAGGTTCAAAGATGCTTAAAACCAGAGTTTCTTACTAGATGAGAATTTATATAATCACTGTGCTGCATTGTAATTCATGCTGGGCATCATATGAATACTAGCCTGATAAAGCCACAAATGCTACATGTGTTGAATAGAGGGAGAATGGGGTACTCTGAGGCCTGAGAAATACATCTGCAAAGTGTATATTTCAGATGGCAAAATGTGTATTTTAGACATTACACAGTCTAATTTGTTAGGAAAGCAATAGGATATAAAACTGGAAAATTTAAGATCAGGCCAAATTAAATTTAGAGCAAAAAAGCAAAGTTGTGAATGTAATGTTTTAGTAGAAAGCAGAAACAGTAATTTTGTTTGTAAAAGTAAGGATTTAGGATTTATTGAAGGTAACTGAAGCTGATCGAAGGAATAATAGCTTCTCTGGGAAATCTGAATTTAATAATGCTCAGTAATGACTAAAATATCCTGAGTGGGAGACTGACATTCAAGTTGTCTTTTTAAAACAACTAACACTAAAGAAGGCAAAAAGTATATTATGGTGTAAAATTATGTCTGAAAAATATTCTTGCTGTTTCTATGGGTTGATGTTCCACAGAGAGAAAACTGACAGCCACAAGATGTCCTATAAATTCTGAAGTTCTAGACTGGGGTAGCTATGGGTTCGTGGGACCAGGAAATTGGCAGGGCCTCTAGGAGAAATGTGGGTAACTTGGAGAGATAAGAAAATGACCATATCAGGGCTGGCCCGGTGGCACACTGCAGAGTGCGCCATCTAGGAGCGTGGCGGCCCTCCCGCCGAGGGTTCAGATCCCATGTGGAGACCGGTTCCCACTCACTGGTTGAGCGTGGT
>NW_007788014.1:0-2392 GCF_000696425.1 Galeopterus variegatus
GGAACAGAGGTCCAGTCCTGCACTCCCTGGGGTTGCTCTAGTGAGGTTTGAAACGGATTGTAGTTGTTGACTGGGACAAACTTGATAGCCCCACTTTGGTTCGGGGCCTGGGGCTGGACCCTTTTCCCTTTTCCCTGAGGGGGCGGTAAGGGATTTCCCTGAGCATCAGTTTTGGATCTACATTCATATGCCCAATGTTTTCCTCTTTTACATCATGGGCAAAGTCCAGGAGGCTTGGTGACTATGGCTTTTGTCTGGTTTTCATGACAGTTTTTAGCAAAATGACCAGGCTTGCCACATTTAAAGCAACCTTTATTATTTTGGCCTTTATTAGCTAAAAAATCCTTTACTGTTTGTCCACTGAGGGCTGCGGCCATGGCTAAACCTTGTTGATAAGAGGAGCCAATGTCCGAGCAAAGACGAATATATCCTTGAAGATCAGTTTTATTTTTGCAGGGCCTAATGGCCACCTGACATGCAGGATTAGCATTTTCAAAAGCCAATTGTTTTATGCAATCAAGATTGGCATCTGCATTGCCTAACAACCTATCTGCTGTTGTCATTAGCCGGTTAACAAAATCTGAAAAAGGCTCTTATTCTTAGACAGGGAATTTTCCATTGTTCTTCCTTTCAACATCTTTTTTAAAGAATTTTTTTTTCTTTCCATGAAAAAGGTTCATTCTCAACCTCCGTCTTGTTCTATAAGCATCTTTCTTCTTCTCTCAAGCTTTAAGTCTTCCTTTTTCCTCATATCTTTTAACATTATCAAAATTACAAACCTAAAACGCTAAGCAATATCTTAGTAAGCTGCTCGCTATTTACACTTCCTAGCACTGTATTCTCTTTTCTTAACAGAAAAACTTATCTGCAACTTCTTCATGCTGTGACTCCTGCCTCACCAGCCTCTGGCCCTGAGACCCCTGAAGTCTCCACTTTTGTCTCCTGGGCCACTAATATCTCACACTCTGCTATCTCAGCTTCTATCCTCAGCACCCCGGAACCCACAGATATCTCCAACTCAAGACCACCTTTTATAATTAGTAGTCCCTTCTTCTGGGAACCAAGGACAAAAATTCTTCACGAAATCAAAAAATCTTAATAGATCACTTGTTTTAACCTTTACTCCTCGTGTCTTTAAAGCTTTTTGTAACTGTCTTATGTACACGTCATGACAACTTAATTCTTAATTCTTAATTCTTGTCCCATTATCAGGCGCTCTTACTCACCTTATCCTGACGCAGCAGGTTCCCGCGGCGGATGAAGGTTTTACTCTTTCATTTTCAGTGGTCGACCCTCCTATGCGCCGTCTTCCTCACGGTGTCCCCCGTATCCAGGCCCCACGTTTGGGCGCCAAAAAGGTCCCGACCCGCGGGATATTCAACGCAGACCCTGGAGGGGGGAGTGGGAATTGGATGGGACAAGAGACACGAGAAATTGAGACAAGACAGTATTCTGATCAAGTCTCGTTTATTGATTCTTAGGTTACATCTTATATAGGAGAAGGCAGGCATGCTGCAAAGGGTCTGGAATGTAAAGATATGATAATATCTTGAGGAGAGACAAAGACAGGACATTCAAAGTAAAGGTTGCCACCCAGAATGTTTATGGTTAAACAGTTTCTAGAGAAGGATAAAAGGTCACTTGCAAATTAACTTGCATAGCCAGGAGCAATCAGTTTCTGGCATAAAGATTGCTAGGCAGCTATCATGTAAAGCATGGCCATCGGAGCAGATTGTCACACAGGAGCGGTCTCACAAGAAGGGGTGTGGAGCTTCAGGCCCCCAACAATTAGAAAGACTCACAGAACTCACTGAAGCTTATTATATGAATGGTTATACTTATTACAGAGAAAGGATACATTAAACATCAGCCAACGGAAGAAACACAAAGGGCAGAATCTGGGAGGAAGCTCAAAGCAAAGTTTCCTTCATTCTCAAGATGCATTATCCTCCTTCCATAGACTAAGACAATACACACAGAGTATTTCCAATCTGAGAAGCTCACCAGTATCCAAAGTGTTTATTGAGGGCTTATTATATATGCATGATCAATTGACTTAGTGTCCGTAAGGTTCAAGGCACTCTCCAGAACCTCCTTCCCAGAGGTTGGACTAATAGCACGAGACCCCAGGGGACAGTAGGAGTCACCTTGTTAGCATAAACTACCAGCTGCGGCAGGTTCCTGCGGAGGACGAAGGTTTTACTCTTTCATTTTCAGTGGTCGACACTCCGATGCACCGTCTTCCTCATGGTGTCCCCCATATCCAGTGCCCCAAGTTTGGGCACCAGAAATGTCACGACCCACGGGATATTCAATGTGGACCCTGGAGGTGGGAGTGGGAATTGGATGGGACAAGAGACATGAGAAATGGAGACAAGACAGTATTCTGATC
>NW_007788015.1:0-589 GCF_000696425.1 Galeopterus variegatus
GGACTACTACTTCACCTCTTCAAAGATCTACCTTGTAATGGGGCCATAAGACAGTGGCATTGTTTTTCTTTTTTTCTGTGAATCGTGGTCAGAATTTAGCACTTACGCCTGTACCTTCTGTAGTGCTTAGAGGTCCGTGAAAGGGAGAACATGAAAAATGGGGCTAGAGGTGGTGGGTGGGGATGAGGCAGAACAAAGATATATGCCTGAGGTCTCAAAGTTCAAGTTTTATAATTCCTAAAATATTTAACAAAAAATCAGGCACGTCCTCATTGTTTCTATTATCGTTGCTATTTATGTACTTATTTATTTTTGGCATCTGCCTGGTACTGGGGATCTGAACCCTTGACCTTGGTGTTATCAACACTGCACTCTAACCAGCTGAGCCGAGCAGCCTGCCCTGTTATTGTTATTTTGTACCATCAGAGCTGGTTTGGGTTTAAAATGCCCCATTGGCTAGTTCTTTGCGCGCCATGCTTTCTTCCATCTCCCTCCCTCCCTCTTCTTCCTGCTGCCTTTAGTGTCGTTTGTTAGTGGTAAACCCTCTCATCTTGTCTGAGAAAGTATTTTTCCTTTACTCTTGGAAATA
>NW_007788015.1:4675-7067 GCF_000696425.1 Galeopterus variegatus
GCTCAGCCAGTGAGTGCACTGGCCATCCCTATATAGGATCCGAACCCACAGCCTTGGCGCTATCAGCACTGCAAGAGGGTGCTCTTTTTTTAAAAGTGAAGTGTATTTTTCATTCATTCCTCCAATCATGACTTGTAATCATTCATTTTCACACTTGTTTCTCAGTAATCAAGTAGGCTGTTTAGAGTTGCTGTTATAACCCAGGCATCCTCAAGCCTTTATATCAATTATAAATGTCATTAAACTCATGGAAAATCTAACAAAGGAAAAGGGGTTTATATAGAGGAAAATGAAGGTGAAAAAAATTAGTCAGTAATTAGAAAATGGACCCTCTTGGCTAATACACTTGCTAGCAAAGTCTTGTTATTAAAATTATTCACCATCATCCCTCAAGTTCACCATCATCCCACTATGTTGATTCACTTGGAAACATAAGAAAACAAAACAAAACAAAAAAATGTTAAGTAGGCCATATTATGACAAAGCTACTGTTAGACTCCTATTTATCAGAATTGTCATATCAGTTAGCTGGCTCGAATTAAACTCACCATGCAGTAGAATTTAATGTGTAGTTATGCCCTAGGAAGAAGTCCAGGAAATAATATAAAGTAGACTCTATTTTACTTAGAAGCCAGATAATCAGGAAGCTAAACTTCTGTACTCTGTTTCCATGGAAGGGCAGATAGATATGAAAAAAATCAATGTTATTTATGTTTTAAATGACTTCCAGAATATTTTATAGGATTAATATGGTATAATTTAGCTTAACTCATCCCAAGAAGTTATTTGTAATTTTCCACAGTAAGAATTGATGTTTAAAATAATTCAGTTTAATGATTTTTGGGGGGATACCGCTTAGTGAATTTTAGGCATCCTCTGTCTTTTGTAATCGGTATTGCATGTACAATAAATGTATAGTTAATCAGAAAAGCACATTAACTGTAGCACCCCATTTCACTTAATTGTTCTTGATATACAACACACAAATGTGTATAGTTGGTTCTTAGAGCAAATAAGTAGAGCCACTCAAAGGTTGTGTTCCCTTGGATGAGTCCCTTCTTTCTCTGAACCTCATCCTCTTGTCTTTATAATGCTCTGCTTTTTGTTCACGAGACAGTGTGAGATCAAAATGAGATAAGATGCATGAAAGCTCACCACAAACCTCACAGAGCTAAACGTACCGTGGTAATACCATATTACACTAATTCACCATGTTATCAACAGCAGACTGAGCTTGGGCCACGCGCTTGCTCTGTCCACACAGTGGGAGGGTCAGGGAGCTTGGGTGCTCATTCTGATGGTGCTGTCAGCTAGCTGCATGAACCTGGAGCCCTAGTTTTCTCTCTGGGTGTCAGGTTCCTCAGCAGTAAAAAGGACATGGGGCCAGGTGATCTCCAAGGGCCTTTCCAGCACTCATGTTCCATGCAGAGCTGTATAATCCATGATCCTTATCTTAAAACTTCTAAAAATACAGACATTTTTCTCCTACTGAAAGATCTGATTATGAAGTGGGGTCAGGATAGAATTATCTTTGAGGACACATTGATCATCTTCCTGACTCAAGGCGTTGGAGACCAGTAAACTGGTACAGCTTTCCAGCCCTGAAAGCTTGACTTCCTTTAGGAGCCCAGATTGCTTCTAATTTCTGGTATCTGCTGCCATCTGCTGCTTAACTTCCATTAGAACAGCTAAAAACTAGTGAAGTGAAGGAACCACCTTGCATCTACTGTTCGGTGGTGGTTGTGGGGTGTGTGTGCTTACACCAGGAACAAGATATGTGTATACTGTGGGCCATTGTGAAGGATATAACTGAAGTTGCTCAGCCTGGATATTCACCTCTGCTTTGAAAATTGCAAAGCACCCTGTTGGCTAAGGTTTTAATAATTCCTTTTTCTTCTGGGGTATGTTTCCTCTTCCAGCTCTCTGAGTCCTCCTCATCATGTTCTTCTATCCATTCCATGGACACAAATTCCTCAGGGATTTCGTCCTTAGTCAACCCCCATCTCCTGCCCTCCATCCTGCAACAACAACCTTAAAATCCACAAGCGCTCTGTCTCTGTGACGTCCATTACCTCGACAGTGCTGCCTCCTGTTTACAACCAGCAGAATGAGGACACCTGCATCATCCGCATCAGCGTGGAGGACAATAACGGCAACATGTACAAGAGCATCATGGTGAGGAGCTCGTCCTGACCGGGGGGGCTTTCCATGCAGGCTGTCGACCTGTGCCTGTCAGCCACGCAGACTGACACCCCTAGATGTGTACAGTATTAGCATATATGTCTGTGCATTCGCACAAAATGAATACGTATAAATACCAAAATCTTCCTGTGCCGAAGTCCAGCTTCAGCGAGGGGTGGGTACCCGAAAAGGGATGGAGAGGGTCGGCGAA
>NW_007788015.1:10883-11474 GCF_000696425.1 Galeopterus variegatus
AAAAAAACTTTCTAATGGTGGCTACTAAAAATTTTAAATTATTTATGTGGCTCACATTATATATTAGACTGTACTGATTCAATATATCAGCATGAGCTGTTAATACTAATTGTAATCATTAGTTCGCCTCAGTAGCTTTTATGGTACAAAGTGATAAACACCCAAGGAAAGCCCTTGGCCAGCCTGTCTTCATTTGGACACACCTGGGGACGTTTAAGGTAAAGAAAATGAGGGTAGCCTGGCTTTCTCTTTAAATAAGAGGTTTAAGTTTGACAACTTAAACCCACTTTAGCCTAACATCCGTCCCCTGAATGACGTCCTTTCTCCTTCGGCTTTCCACTGCTAGTCCAGTGTGACCCAGCTTTGGGAGTGTTTCTTTTAGACTATCAAAAAACGTATTTTCCTCCAGTAGAAGTTGGTATACACCTGTTTTTCCCTTGTAAATGGATTTGCCAGATGTTTTGGTTATAGACAAAGGAACAAGGTCTTTGTTGCTTACAAGGACCCCATTGTGATGCTTATTGTTTATTGAATCACAAATGCCAGCTGCTGCCCCCATCCGATCTGAGGAAGGCGTCTAGGCACCACCAT
>NW_007788016.1:0-899 GCF_000696425.1 Galeopterus variegatus
ACCATCGTAAAGGCGAAAAATCGTAAGTGGAACAATTGTCAGGAAGTGGAACCATTTAAGTCGAGGAGCAGCTGTATGTGGGTTTGTGGTGAGGGGAGGAAATGAAAGGAAGGAAAAGCAGTCAGGAAACCATGGGTACAGGTCACATGACGAAGGCCAGATTTAAGCTTTGGCAGCAATAACATGAAAGAAATAACACACTTGGAAGATTAATTGTTAAAATGGGCAGGACTTTAATAGTGTTAGAGTATGAGGGTAATGGCAGTGGAGAGGTAGAAAATAATTCCTAGAGAGTTTGGGTGGGTGGCTGTGTGACCAAATAAGATTTTTAAACGATGAGCAGAGTAGAGAGAGAAGCTAAAAAGTTTCAGTAGGGATGCATGGATTGTGAAGGTGTCTAATATACATGCAAAGAGAATTGCCTAACAGATAAGTGTACACAGAGATTTAGAACATGATCAGTGATATAGTTTGGAATCATTACTATAGGTATGATAACAAAAATGTGACAGTACTATGATAGCGCTTAAAAAACGCCCACTGCCTCCCAGAAATAGTTCAAAATGGTCAAAGAGAAAACATAGTAGATAAATATTCCATCAGTACAAAAATTAGGAAATGCTTCTAATACTCCCTGATTATTTAATCAAAGAGAGAATGCAAAAGTCACTTACTGAATATTTAGGAAATTTACAAATGAGTACATTCTCTATCAAAGCCTGTAAAAACATGTGGTCACAACCATACCCAGAAGAAAGTTGATAGCCTTAGATGCATTCAACAAGAAATAATTATAATAGATAAATTAAGTAGCCAATTCTAGAAATTAGAAAAAGAATGACAAGGCCGGCCCATGGCTCACTCGGGAGAGTGCGGTGCTGATAACACCAAGGCCACGG
>NW_007788016.1:1883-2392 GCF_000696425.1 Galeopterus variegatus
TAGCTGAGCGTGGTGCTGACAACACCAAGCCAAGGATTGAGATCCCCTTACCAGTCATCTTTGGTCATCTTTTGAAAAAAAGAAAAAGAATGACAAAACATCAATAAGAAAAGCAATAATAAAGAATTGGTAAAGATAACAGCAGGTACAGTAAGGCTTTATACTTATTGTGGCATCTCTTTATTAGGACTTTAAAGTGTCTTTTAACCATGCTAGTACTTCTGTTAGGATTTTTATTATTCTGTTAGTTCTCTATTTACAAATTTGCGTAGGTTTTGAGTGGTTTCCCAACCTTATTTTTTCCATTAAGCTTTGTTTTTTTTAGAGTATGATTTGCAGACCTCAATGGCTTGGTAAGGGTGCATATGCACCATTATAGCAGAATATCTTTAGTCAGAAAGTTAGAAAGAAGATTTAAAAAGCACTACATTACGGAGGTTGAAAGAATAATTTTTAAAAGAAAAAATAATAAAAATAAAAACATAAATAAAAGGTTCTGATAGATTAAG
>NW_007788017.1:0-2392 GCF_000696425.1 Galeopterus variegatus
GGGAGTAATTAGGTAAGAGACACAAAAAGTAATTTAATATTGATTTGATCATCACACACTGCACACAAATACTAATAGTCAACTCTGTACCCTATAAATATGCATAAACAAAAATTTTAAAAAGTATATATTAAGCTAAGTTCTGAAAGCTCCTTATTGGCTGGTGGCCTGGACAGCTTACTAAACTCTGTTTTTTAGTTACTTCATCTGTAAAATGTGGGTAAAAACCAAAATCTACACACTATATTTATAGGAAGATTAATAATACAATTACTGTAAAGCACTTGAAAAACTGCCATATGTATAGTAACCACTCAAACAATGTTTGCTCAAGGGCTGGCCAGTTTGCTCAGTTGGTTAGAGTGCGCTGTTATAACACCAAGGTTTGGATCCCCTTTCCTGCCACCCACCCCCACCCCCACCACACACACACGAAATGTTTGTTCTTGCTTATTCTTGCTTATTCTTTGTGTATTTCTGTCTTAGTCAGTTTGGACTGCTATAATAAGGTACCATAAGCTGGGTGGCTTATAAACAACAGACATTTATTTCTCACAATTCCGGAGGCTAAAAGTCAATGGTCAGAATGCCAGCACAGTTGGGTTCTGATGAGGATCCTCTTCCAGATTGTAGACTTCTCATTGGATCCTCTCTGGGTTCCACCCTCATAACCTAATCATCTCCCAAAGGCCAAATCTGTACTGTATCACATTGGGGATTTCAATATATGAATTTGAGGGGACACAGATGTTCAGTCCCTAACACTGTCCCAGCCTCCAGGCTATGAAAAGTCACAAGGATGTGTTCCATAATGGTGAAGAAAAGGTTACAAAAAAAGTGGGGGAGATCCTGGGAGGAAAAAAAGAAAAATTAAGTTTAAACAACAACAACAAAAAAAAAAAAAGAGTGATGTTAAAAAGTATAAAGACATTGGCCTTGCCCTCAGGTAATTTGTAGTCTTATTAGGGTAACAATATCTCATTCAAATCCATTAAATACAGTCAAGTAGTATAAAATAGTATTAACTAAATAGAAACAAATTCAGAGAAAGGAAAAAATACAGCGAGCTGAAATTGTCAGAAAAACTTCTTAAAGGAGCTGTCACTAATCATGTGATTTGAAGGTGTTGATGGCATGATGGTAATTGCTTCTCTCTATCTTCCATTTCTGCTAAAACAAAGAGTCAAAATAAACTGAAATACATCAAGCAACCACTTTAACTTGGTTAAGTTATCTAAACATCGTTTTCTTATTTGTAAGTTGAATTATTCTATCTGTGAAGTAACTTTCTACAGAAAGAGGTAGGTACTCTCTTTCTTTTTTTTCCCCCAGAATTACTTCAAATCATAGGGTTGAATACTTTGTGGGTCCATGTAATGTAACTCTGCCCCAGAGTTTTCAATTAGAAAACATAATATTAATGACTTCAAGGTGAAGGCAAGAGAAACCCATACAAATTCTTTGCTTCTATCACACATGAACTTTCAGTTTGATTTTAATATTTTATTTTTCGGCAAATGTATGTGGGTTATTTTCTGCCACTGTAAGCTAAGTAAGACAACATATTGGACATCTCATACATTGTCGGCCCAGCCCTTACTTTTTCTGGGAATTTCCCCTGCCTGACTATATCAACTTGGTTACTGGAGTGATTCATGGCCATATTATTCCTTCAGCATGACCCTGCACCTTGGTTTCAGCTGATGGAGCCAATGATCTAAGAACAGTCATCAGTCTCTTTCCTAGGAGTTTTAATTTAGGACTCAAAGAGATCATTTCTCTCTTAAAGTTGGTTACCTAACCTGTAATACATTGACATCTTACCTGTACTTGTCATGTTTTTCACCATGTGAATTTGAGAAGCCACAAGGCTGGGAAGACGGAGGTGGGAGGAAATACAATAAAAGAGCAAATGAGGAAAAAAGCAAAGTCCACTTGTTCCTGGTTCCAATTAACTTCTGAGGCCAACTTCACTCCCTTTGAACTGGCTTTTCTGAGACACCCAATGTCATTCAAATAAAATAAAATAATTGTTTTTTGTGTTTATGCTAATTTGAATTAGTTTTTCTTGCTTACATCAAAAATACTAATGTGGATATATATAATTCGACAGGACTTAAGATTGTCTTGCTTATTTATTACAGTTTAATTCTACATTGAACAATATATGAGGGTCAGAATTCCAATGACAGTTCTCTTTTTGGCAGAGGGAAAAAACACTGGAACCAGTACCCCTCAAATCAACTGGAAGGGAGTACTCAGTGTGGTAGAAACTAAGCCTATGTATTTAACAAAAATGTTGACTTTAAGATTATAAGTAGGGTGACGAACTCATCCTAACTGGCCTGGAACTTTCCTAGTTCCAGAATCCAAAGTCCCATGTCCAAGAAAC